>NC_068989.1:95108343-95114359 GCF_001194135.2 Octopus bimaculoides
TCATTAGCCCGACTTACCCCATTAGCCCGACTTACCCCATTAGCCCGCCTTACCCCATTAGCCCGACTTACCCCATTAGCCCGCCTTACCCCATTAGCCCGCCTTACCCCATTAGCCCGCATTACCCCATTAACCCGCCTTACCCCCATTAGCCCGCCTTACCCCATTAGCCCGACTTACCCCATTAGCTCGAGTTTTCCCATTAGCCTCGACCTTGGTTGCGATGATGAGTTGTTATTATCCTCATGACAAAGCAATCAAAATTAATGAATCCGAATTATTTCAATTTCAAATACTGTTCACACATAAACAAGCCGTGCATCCAAATTATTGTTTAATTATCCTTTTATGACCTTCTCATCCTTCTGCTTTACTTTCCTTAATTTTTAATTATAATTAGTTACAATGAAAATTAAACTTTTTACATTAATTGGTTTATAAATGTGTAATGAATTTTTTAAAAATAAACAGGATATTCAGCGCCTTTCTCGATCTCTTAGAAATCACAGTCCACATACCTTCCAATCATATATACTACCAACTGGAAAGAAAGAGAAAGCGCTTTAGATAATGGAGTCTTCAAAACTTATGAAAAGACGAGACGGTCATGGATGGAATTTCTTGGATCCTAGGTTTGCCCAAAAGTCAATCTGTGTAATGTTTTCCCTGATCAAGCAGAACAGTCTTAAGAATTTTATAGTTTGAGTAAAATTCCGTAACTAATCGTTAAAACCTACTCATAGCTGTCGAAGAAGAAGAAGAAGAAGAAGAAGAAGAAGAAGAAGAAGAAGAAGAAGAAGAAGAAGAAGAAGAAGAAGAAGAAGAAGAAGAATGATGTTGATGATGATGACGACGACAATGATATTAATAATGATAATATTGATGATGATGATGATGATCATCATCATCATCATCATGACGATGATGATGATCATGATCATGATAATGATGATGATTATAGTAAAATTTCAGCTTATTAGTATCATTCCGTTTCTATTTACTACTAAAGTGAATATGCTTCATTTTACAATAATTTTTAATTTAACAATCAATTAAATTATATGATGCGAAAATTAAATAAAATGTATTTAAGAAAGAAAAATGAATAAATAAACAAATAACCAAAATAAACGAAAATATAGAAAAATCTGCGGCAATTTACTCTTGGATTTAAAAATATATTAAATTCTTGGTGTTGTTTATTCCTGCTGTGTATGTAAACTTTTGTTGTAGAAATGATATGCTTTTTCTTTGTATAATTCTCAACTGTATTTATCTCAGCTTGTTTACATTGGGTCGATTTATTGAAAATCACTTACAAGGCATGTTTTCGTTTGTTTTATTTTACTTATTGGTTTTTAGGATTTTATTAGTTCAAGTCATATAATTTTTATGGTCGTTAAATTAAAAATGGAGTAAAACTTAAATAATAAAATACATTTGTGTTCAAAGTACATTCATTAATAAATAATATTGTTAAATTGCAATAAATTATGAGTGTCATAAAACTCTGAAGTAAGACTTGAACTCTGGTTAACAAAATAATTATTTAACAGCAACAAGATCGTCGCAGATAACGTCGACCTCACTCTGGAAACATGGTTTTAAAGAATAAATATATTTAATATACAGAACGTGGAAAATCGCCAGAATTGATAAGATATCGATGGTTCGTTTCAGCAAGAATTTGATTAGATGTTTTAAAAAACCACAAATATTTGAAGAGGTTAATATATTATTTGTGGCATGCGATGAATAGAAGACTAAAGCTTATGGTATGATCCTCCGTCAGAGGACAAATTAAAAGATGACTGCAGAGTGCTGGGGAACGTGGAGCAGATAGGAGGACAGAAATGGCGAAAAATAGTAGCAGAAAGTTGGGTTCACATCAAAAATATGTGCCGGTGTCGGGGCGTTATGCGCCGATATCTGCTTCCAAGAAACTGTTTACGAACATGCACGTACACACTCACACGCGCACACACACATACACACACACACGTGTATATATAAATATATATGTGTGTGTGTATATGTATGAACATTCACATGCATGCATATATATATATATATATATATATATATATATATATATATATATATATGTATATATATATACATACATACAGACATACAGACATATATACGTACATATATACATATGCGTGTGATTGTTTGTGTGTGTGTTAAAGCTTATGCCAATGGGTTAGCAGAGTCGTTAGAGCGTCTGACAGTAAATGTCTGGCAGTAATTGTTCCCGCTCTTCACGTTCCGAATTCGAATCCCGTTGCAGTCAAATTTACTTTCCGTTTCTCTGGGCCGATAAATAAAGTACTGGGGTACTGCCTTCTTTTTCTTCCACTTTCTCGAAATCTGCTATTTTGTACTTTGAGAGATAGAAGTACAAACCGTACCTCCTTGGTCCAGCAATTTCAGAAGAATTAAACTAAGAGAAGGAGCCTTTTCTCATCTCATACCGCAAAGTCCTCCAAAGAAACGAATGGATGTGAGGAGGGGAGATAGAAAAATTATGTAGTAAGGCAAAAAAAAAACTTTGAAGATAATTTACTGACTCTAACTTCCAAACATTATAAATGTTCGGCCGTAGTACCTAATGTGACTATTTTAAATAACTCAGGGCCGGAACTTTACATAATATCATGTGAAAATTTTACGATGAATGTGCATTTTACAGCAACCAAATTGTTGCTCAATTCTATGTTAGTTCTGTCGAGCTTAGTTAAGATCATTCTAGCAAACACAAATCATCGTGATGCATCTGGGACTACATTATTCAACATCTCCATCTTTTTATATGAAAGTAAGATATGATTTGAGGGAGACATGTCTGACATTTGTGTAACTCTGTAGCATCCACTTCGTCAGATCCGGCGAGGGCTCCGCAACGGCCAAGCGTTTCTGTCTTAACATTTTTAGTTAGAGAAACACCGTCGCATAAAAGCTGCCTGATTTCTCCATTAACGTAAGGGAGTTCTGTGCAGCTATTAAATTAGCCTCTTATTCTCTGGTTTGAGTACACCTGACCTTCAAATAGGAAATTTGCAACAACAACAAAAAAAAAACGAAAAAAGGAATTTCACAAAAATTTCGAAAGCACATTTTCTGGGGTGGCGTTGCAGTTAAGTGATGAGTTTTCAAATGACATGGTAGCTAAGTAACGTCATATCTTTGCTACAGAATCTCTAGTGAAAGTCGATGGAAGGCGAATATGTAAACAAAACCCAAAACATCCTAAATCGATTTTTAACCAATAATCTTTTTCTTGTCATCATGTAAGGGGATTATGAAAGCTTTTATAGTATTAAAGGGCATTATTTTAATACTTTAACATTGTTTTCGTGCGATTAAAGTGTATTATTCTTGCTTGGAATTAAATTTTACCTTTATAATTTCCTCTTTTTTTAAAAAAGTGTAGCAATCCCATCTAAAGTAAATTAGGTGTTTAAAGCAAATTTCGATGATGAAAAGAGAATTTGTTTTGAAATTACGAAAAATAAAAAGAATTAATTTGTTACGTTAATCTAACATTGTTTAAATTTAATACAAATACCTTTTTTTCAATATTTTCATATTGCTATTTAATTTTTTTTTCCAATTTTGATGGCATCGGAAATTGCTTTTTATTTCCATTCTCCTTAATGTGAACTAAATACCTAACAAATCTTTTTCTGGGTATAAACTTAATCTTCATTCCTTCTTATTAATTTCTTTATACGCTAAAGACATCGCAGAGAGTGATGCCTTTGCGGGAGTTCTTTGGATTGGTTTTTCAACCACATAGGAAGATTTGAATTTAACAATGCAAAAGAACAAAACACTCTCTCATGCTTTGGCTCCCACATAGTTCCTGCTGGATACTAGACACAAAAACATGGCACTGCTATTTGCTTCGAGCCTACTGGGCCACTAAGCCGGAGCTTAGACAAGCCCCGCAGTGTTAAACGACCAAGGGTACAAGACTCTCCGTATGAAGGGGTCACCACCTCCAGCTGCTGCTGATCCTCATTTTTTAGCCCAGCTGACTTGAGCAACATGAACTGAAATGCTTTAGTCAAGGACATGACACCTCACCCGTTTCGAGAATTGAAACCGACAATCTAACGAACTTGATCCAAACACTCTAACAATTAGACCACGCGCATGGTATCGGCTCAAATCTATAGACTTATTCTGTTATAAATCATTAAAGATGAGTGCATATAAAGCATCATTAATTTATTTAGTTGAATTAATTATCAAATTCACATCATTTATGCAAATCAGTGTAACTTATTCGGTCCTTTGTAATAGGGGCTACAGACGAAAGTTTCGCCGTCGGCAATAAAAGGAAAAGTCATGACTTGGTTATAAAATATTAATGGCTATTAAAACCATAATCAAACCGACCCCTTTTATTCGGACCACGAGGAAATTGTATGTAGAACAGCCATTTACGATTGTTAATGGCTTCGTACGTTCAGTACCAACTATAGATTTATTTTTAGTATAGCCTTCTATACTGTGTGAAGACCGACATGTCAGAGAATAGACCCACCGTTTCCTTTGCGTGTCGTAAAAGACGACTAAAAGAGATTAAGGTAGGATTTGCACTCCGACTTCGTTAAGCCCTCACCAGCACCGATTACCCAAACAGACCCGTGGGTCGGAGGGTTGTAGCCTGAGTGGTGCAAAGGTGTCACCCGCCAAGAGTAGGGAATCATCTACAAACAGTAGATGCAGCGATGTGTTGTTTCAGCGCATTCCCCCATATTACTACTGCTACTGCTACTACTACTACTACTACTACTACTACTACTACTACTACTACTAATGCTAATAATAATAATAATAATAATAATAATAATAATAATAATAACAACAACACTCTATATACTGTTTGAGAATCCCTTTAACATCTCAGCAGCTTCCCAAAGCAATGAACGACGGTCCCTTCCACAAGTATCACGACGAAGTTTGAAAAGTGTAAGTGGAACGAGTTATGACGGCCATTCTATCGGTTAAACATTATTCCAAAAAGGAAGCCCTCGCTATTCTTATAACTGTAGAGAAGTTCTATTCACTGCAACACCAGTGGCTGTGTCTATTTTATATAGCCCCCAGACCATCAGCTGAGAGTGTTTCATGTTAAGACGCTAAAGTTCCTGAAGCATACCGTACCAGAGACACATTGCCCAGACAGTCTTTTTCTCAGATTCCACTAAGGAGGTAACTGTATGCAGACTGGGTTTACCCTGGAAATAACACACAAAAAAAGTCATGCGATAAAGATTGCCAAATGCTGTGAGCTATCATTTGACAGTGCAACGCAGAAACCGAGACTAGCAGGGGGTTGCAAGGCAGTTGATATTGGCTGTGAAGCAGGGTGATCTCTTTGCAAAGCTCTGATTAGGCTTGAAATCACTTGGTCAACGAAAAGAGGAGCCATACTTTCTAATAGCGAAATAGTACAGAAAGCGGTTCGACGGATTTGGACAAAGAGACCGAAGCAAGCCTCTTAACGGCATAACCATGCCTACACTCAAGATATAAATTCTTTTATATATGAAGAGCAGAAACAATACGACGTCTAAAACAATAATAGTTTTACAACAAAACTGAAAACAATAAAGAATACGACCAGCTACCATTCGTGGAATTTACAGAAAATCATTTTTGATAATTCAAATTAATGATAATTTATTTTAGAAGCAGTTATTATTTATTAACTTTCGAGCAAGTCTCGTGCCGTTCCTTCCTCTGAGTAATATCGTATTACATTATTAAAATGTGAACTCTGCGATGGAGTCTATATTTTAATTTATTCGGTATTCCTCGGTGACATCACTAAAACATAATGTCTCGATCTGTATATCTATAGATCGAGACATAGATAGGCATATAAATGTATATAAATATGCATCGTGTGTGTATACACACACATGTACGCACATATTACACACGCACGCACACACAAATACATCTTTACACTGCGTATGTCTGTGTGTTTGAGTCGAAT
>NC_068989.1:95114369-95118946 GCF_001194135.2 Octopus bimaculoides
TGTATATATATATGAATATTTAGATAACGCGTATTTCAATACAATTGCACACATATTTTTACATAGAGAATTAATAGATAGGTAGAGGGAGAGTGAGAGAGAAACAGACAGGCAGAGATAGAAACAGAGAGACAGAGTGACAGAGAGAAAGAGAAACAGACAGACAGACAGAGATAGAAACAGACAGTGACAGAGAGAGAGAGAGAGAGAGAGAGAGAGAGAGAGAGAGAGAGAGAGAGAGGGAGAGGGAGAAACAGAAGGAAGAGAGATATAGAAACCAATGCTTATGTTAGTGTTTAGCTCTTAGTCACCTCGAATGACGTACTTTTCTGAGCTTCTTTTCTACGTCAGTGAGTTATGAGGCTGAATGTATTTCGTTTCAGAATATGAATAAGAAGAAACTTATTAACATATACCTTAACGGTATTTAATATAGATGGCGTGATTAAGATGGAAAGCTGGCAGAATCGTTGGCACGTCTGCAGTATGGTATGATTCGAGGGGGATTTGGCTGCTATTATAGAGGGTTTAGTGCTTTATAACTTCGTTTCACAATCAAGATATGTTCGTGCTTGATTCCACTGTGCAATATCTGACGTCGGTGTTTCTACATTAGTTCGTGTCGGCCCAAGCCGTATAAATAGACAAACATAATGTGGAAGCACGTGGGTCGCATTAGAGCAGGAATTTAAAGCAACAGCAGTCATCGGAACTAGGCGATCGGATGCAGCAGTTTGGACGCTGGCGACTTAGTACGGCCGACTGGACATCCATTCTGGTTTGGTGATAGTACTTTTTAGCACAAGAGGTAAACACAAACGCTCACGAGTGCAGATCTATACACATACAAGCAGAAAGAGCAAGAGAGAGGAAGAGCGCGAGAGAGCGAGGCATTACAAGTTATTATTTGAACACAATTGACATAAACATTTTCGCCTCTTTTCATAAACATAAAGAGAAATATACTTACACACACAAACAGAGAGAGAGGGAAGAGGGGAACGAGGTAAAGATCAAAGCGTTTGATGTCAAATAAGTCAGCGTTGAACACGCTGTAGTCTCATAGCGGTCCACTGGTTCTGGATGGGGATCACATTAAGGGTGCCAATGTCTGTTGAAAATCCTGCCTCTTACACTACTCATCTTCGAAAGTGATAGGGACGTTATTTAGAAATCCCATTGTTCAATAATGTAATATATTTCATAACAAAGCCTGGACAGCTCTCAGTGAATTAAATCAGAGACTCAAATTGAAATCCTATTTCACTTCGTCCACTGCAATAGGGGCCCATACGATTATGTCTACTTAAAGCCATTTTTTGTTGCAGGATTTCGTGTCTATTGAAATATATTATGATTTATCCTTTGATTTACCGATATTTTAAACTGTAGCTCTTTTAATTCAACTTAGTGGTTAAACTGTCAAATTTCTGCAGACTTGTTCCCCTAAATCTTACAAACTTCCTCATTTGAGGTGTTTTAATATTTTCGTAGCCTGAAATTTTTCAAATTGATTTTATTATTCATCTTCCAAAGCCCCGTATAGCTGATCGCAACATCTTATTTCCCTTAATTGTGATAGGCAATTCAATATTTATACTTCTTAATTTTTCTATCCCTATTTCAGTTTACTGCTTAGAGTTATTCAAAAATAAAGTGGCTTTCTTTTTTTCTAGCTCCTTGAGCTTTGTGTTAGTTGTAGGGGAAAATGGGAATAAAAAGTAGAGCAACACGAAAGCAGGAAATGGAAAAATTATCTTATAACATTGAAGTATTAATATTTTCTCTAATCCAGATGAAAATTATAATGTAATGCTTGCACAATGTATGTACCAGGAAAATCCATTCTAAGATCTCAAAAGGAAAAAAAACCTCAAACAAATCTCACTGCAACCGTGAATATGAGGTTCTCCAAAGATGTATAAAGAGATAATAGTATTGTTCCTAAATGTTCATTATTCCACCGTTATTGTACAGTCAGTGCAAGAAATGAGAAGCTTGCTTTTATAGCATTGTGTTTGATATTGCATTAATTTAATCAATGAAAACTTTTCCAGTAAACTTGACTTCACTGATCCCTTTCGTATCCATTAACTTCGGGCCTCGTTCAGTTGTGATCAACAATGGGAGAGTCAGTTAATAATTCTCAAACAACTGATCAAGCGATGTTGTCAAGCAGTAATGAGAACGTCAGTCTCTGTATTAATGCTATAACTCAGGTTTATTCCATGTATTATTATCAAATACATATACAATGAGAATTGTACAGCATTCAAAGTTATACCAACAACATCACAATCGTAATAATATCAATGAAGAAATAATGAACTCATACCGAAGAACTGCAATAAAATTCGGTAAATATTCAATTGCAATATCAAATAGAATGGAAAAAATATAAAAATTGAAATCAGCATAATTTGAAACCATTGGTTTCAAATGTTGGTACAAGGCCAGCAATATTGGGAGAGGGAGGTAAGTGGCTTACATCGATCCCAGGACTCAAATAGAACTTTCCTTACCGACCCTGGAAGGATGAAAGGCAAAGTGAACCTCGGTGGAATTTGAACTCACAACGTAAAGGCGGACGAAATGCGGATAAACATTTCGATCGGCGTGCTAACGATTCTGCCAGCTCACCACCCAAGAATTATAATACATAAATTGCTTATAATGAATATCCAGTGCAGTATTAGGTATATTATCTATGTGGCGACGGCGGCGGGCTGGCAGAACAGTTAGCACGCCGGTCGAAGTGCTAAGCGGCATTTTCTTCGTTTTACGTTCTGAATTCAAATTCCGCTGAGGTCAATTTTGCCTTTAGTCCCTTTGGAATCGGTAAAATAAGTACCAGTTGAATACTAGAGTCGATATAATCGATTTCCCCAACCCTCAAAATTGCTGGCCTTGTACCAAAATAAGAAAAGAATATCAAGTTAATGCGTTCGCGTGTGTTCGCCATTTTTGTTTAAACAAAGGCAGTTGCAATCAATCCCGTTATATTGCTGATTCTTATTTTAGCAGTCCCAGATGATCAATGACCGAGAACACGCAAAGACTAATCGAATGGATCGAAATCTATATCACTATACAATCTTTGAATTCCACCAGATAGAATAAAGTTGATAGAATTGTAGATGGCGTAGTTTGTGTTTCAAACGGTAAACGCTCTCTGTAGACCGTAGTTCAGATAAATCGATACCATAGAAAGGGTTGTGTGATTAATGATCTCGCTTTGCAACCACATGCTTTCTGGTTCGGTCCGACAAAGAGGCATCTTGGACAAATATCTCCTACTATAGCGCCGGGCCGATCAATTCTTTAAGTGAACATGGTAAACGGAAACTGTGAGGAATCATTTTGTTTGTATACGATAGAATATGTACCAGACTTACACGATAATAAATACTGGAGTCGATTTGTTTGACTCAACCCTTCAATTCAGTGCTCCAGCACGGCCGCAGTTCAGAGAGTGAAACAAGTTAAAGAGCAATGAAACACCAATGTTGATGTGCACAGATTATCACTGATCCGATCCAGTGACTGTTGTATTCTTCAATGTAACTATCACACCATCCATTGTAACACCCACAGAATGCTATTTCAAAACGGGCAGAATCCGTGCTGAAGAACAATGCAATTTCTTGTCAATAACAAGATTGTATTGAACGTGAAGAAGGCGATAGAATCTTCGTCGACATCCTTGGTAATGCCTTGTGGAGTCCATTCGGTGATGAACATCAATCTTAATGCAATGTTTAACAACAGAGCTATTGACCAGGTAGAGTGATTCCATTGTTTTTGTGGCTGGAGGGCGGGAGGAGGGAGAGTAAGATGGGGGAAGAGGAGAGCTTTACACTTTTACTTCGTTAAATCACATTGAATTGGTTCCGTGTCTTAAATTAATTTTTGAAATTTCGATGAAACTACAATAATACAATAATGACAATTGATAAACACGACAAGATTAGCGAGCCAACTGTTAAAGTGATGACGCTGACGATAATGATGATTATGATGATGGTGGCGGTGGTGATATTTATGAAGGAATAGGGAGAGAGAGGGGGGAGAGAAAGATGGAAAGGGGTGGAAGAGAGATGGAGAAGGAGGCGAGAAAAAGAATGGGTGGGACAGAGAGAAGGGAAAGAGAGAAAGGGAGGAAAGGAGGGGGCAGCAGAATGAGATGGGTGAAGAATAAGCGCGATGATGACGATGATGACGATGATTACAACCACGATCATGATATTAACAACAACAACAACAACAACAACAACAATAATAATAATAATAATAATAATAATAATAATAATAATAATAGTAATAATAATAATGGCAATCACAATAATGATAAGCAAAATGATCTCAGTTGCAATAATCTCATTTGACTTGGCACTGGGCCAAAAATAAAGAAAAAGGAAGAATAACAACAGCAACAACAACAACAACAATAAAGTAATAGAAATAATAATGAATAGAAGAAGAAGAAGAAGAAGAAGAAGAAGAAGAAGAAGAAGAAGAAGAAGAAGAAGAAGAAGAAGAAGAAGAAGAAGAAGAAGAAGAAGAAGAAGAAGAAGAAG
>NC_068989.1:95119287-95120765 GCF_001194135.2 Octopus bimaculoides
TATACATGCATATGTGTGTGTTTATATATATACACACATATATATACACATATATATATGTACACACACATACGCACGCATACATATATGTATGCTTGTATATATATATATATATATATGTGTGTGTGTGTGTGTGTGTGTGTGTGTGTGTGTGTGTGTATCTTTCTTAAACAAGAAAATTATTAACAGTGACTTCGAAGTTTCCGCCAGTTAAGCCATCGTAAGTGTCAATAATATTCTTGTTTTAGAATGATAGATTTGTAGTCTCCAAAAATAGAGATTAACCCATCAGATTAATATAAAATTGTTTTTATTACAAGTGAATACAAGGCCGCGAGCTGGCAGAAGTGTTAGCACGCCAGACGAAATGCTTAGCGGGATTTCGTCTGTCTTCATGTTCTGAGTTCAAATTTCTCCGAAGTCTACTTTACCTTTTATCTCTTCCGGTGGAGGCGACAAATTGAGTACCAGTTGTGGTCGATCTAATTTACTAACCCCACCTCCCCCAAATTACAGGCTTCGTGCTCATAGTAGATAGGATTATAACTAAACATCAAAGCAATCATTGTCACACACACGCGCATGTGTGTCTTCTGTCTTTTACTTATTTCAATTATTGGACTGAGGCCATGCTGGGGCACCATCTTCGAAACCAATACTTATTTTTCTTTTACAGCCTGGAACTTATTCTATCGGTCTCTTTTACCGAATTGCTAAACACATCAAGCCATCGGGACAAACACAAAGACACAAACACACGCATACATACGTAACTTCCTAATCACATGGTTCCAGATTCAATCCCATTGCATGGCACCTTGGGCAAGTGTCTTCTACTATAGCCTCAGGCCGACCAATGCCTTGTGAATGGATTTGGTAGACAGAAACTGAAAGAAGCCCCTTGCAAATATGTGTATTTGAGGGGGAGAGAGAGAGAGAGAGAGAGAGAGAGAGAGAGAGAGAGAGAGAGAGAGAGAGAGTATGTGTGTATTTATATGTGCATGCGGGAATATGTGTGTGTGTCTTTATGCTTGCTTGTCCCCCACCACCGCTTAATAAGCTGTGTTGGTGTGTTTCATCCCTGTAACTTAGAGGTTCAGCAAAAGACACTGATCGAACAAGTACTGGTGGTCGATTCGATGAAGATAGTGCGGCAGCATGTTCGCAGTCTAATGACTGAAACCAGTAATATATATATATATACCGGCCATGACGAAGGGAAATAGCCCTGAAACTCGAGTCGCCTTTATATACTTATATTTATATTGAACACTCAATATTTCATCTACATTCAATACTTTATTTCATGGTGCCATCCATTTTTATTTTATTTTATTTTATATTATATGTTGTATATTATATTATATATTGTATATTCCATATTCTATATCCCACATTGGTTCTGCAGGAATATAAATAAAACATAAAAAACAGACAGTGTTGGAACTCTTTTAAACAAAATAATATATTCCTCTATA
>NC_068989.1:95120919-95124025 GCF_001194135.2 Octopus bimaculoides
TATATATATATATATATATACGTATGGTGAAGACATAGAAATAAACAAAAAAATCAACATATTAGACGAAGCATTTACACTATTGATTTCAGTTCTTTAAATTGTCACTTGGTAAAACAGAGCTACGCAGCACCAAAATTGACGACGATCCTTTCTTCAATTACAAATTAGTAGATGTAATCTATCGATCCAGAATGGATAATTCATCAAAGAATTTTAGAAAAATGCCTTTGAAGGTTTCAGAAACAAGACACCAGTTCCGGATAAGATTCTAGCTGTCATCTGGAAGTTTGATATTCCACAAAAATCTGTTTGGCTTCTGTGAGACCTATAAAGGAAACAAACGAAATCTTCTTGAATCTTCAATTGTTCCAGATCCAAAGAAAAGCAACTTTAAAACTGGTTTAGAATTACAGAAGAACTGTATTCTTACTTCGAAAGTTTATCATTCTATGCTCCTTGAATAAAATTCCTTGTTATATTGATGCCGTCCTACGACGAAACGTCTTCTACAAAGTTAAATCAACTCTACCACAGACACTTGCCATCAAGCCTTTCACTTTGTTCCAACAACGGTACAAAACCCAAGGGGTCAGTAACTTCAAGTACTTTGGCTCCTACGTTGCTGACAATAAGAAATACTTACTTACACGCATGGGACAAGCCCGGAGTGTCTGAAATAAGCTTAAAAATCATGTGGCACTCAAGCATTTCAGATGAGTCTTCTTTCTGGTGTCGAAACTTCGATTATGAAGAACATAATATGGGTGGAAGGTAGCGAGAGATCGATAGAGACAGAGTGGGAGAAGAGATTCGATACCAGATACAAAGAGAAACAGTTGCAGTTGACGGAATATATCATTGGGATATTAAAGTAAATGTGCATACATGTGTGTGTGTTTATGTGTGTGTGTGTATGTGTGTGTGTATGTGTGTCTGTGTGTGTGTCTGTGTGTGTGTGTCTGTGTGTGTCTGTGTGCGTGTACGTGCGTGTATTTGTCAGCCTAGTAACATTGATTTTGGCCGCAAGTCTTCATACCGGACCTTCCGATCTTCTCCTCCCTCTCCCACATACACATAGAACCTACATGCTAGGTTAATGAACATATTTCTCGTTTGCTCATTAACACTTTTGATAAGAGTACGTTACTCGAAATATCAAGACCACTGTTAATCTAACATTTCATTACGTTTCATATTGTTAGAATTTATGTTGAATTATCTGACTGCATTGCTGTAGTTTTCTACGACATACTGATCGGATGCATTACATTCAAGATGCATTATGTTAAAACTAGTTGAAACATTATCTTAGATAAATCAATACGAATTGCAGAGATAATATTTTTTTAATATTTATTATGAAAAATTTATAAGTTTTGTTAAAAATGGCTTCTTCAAACGGTGGGAAAAGATATTTGTAAATTTAATACTGCCATTCTGTCGGCTACGACAATAAAAGTTCCAGTTGATCTGATAAATGGAACAGCTTGCTCGTGAAATCAACGTGCATGTGGTTGAGCACTTCACAGCCACACGTACATTAATATAAGTTCGCATGGAAATTCAGTACGACACAGAATGTGATAACGCTGGCCATTTGAAATACAGGTACTACTCATTTTTGTCAACGGGGTGGACTGGAGCAACGTGAAATAAAATGTCTTGCTCAAGAATACAATGCGCCGCCGGGAATCGAACTCATGACCTTAAGATCGTTACCTAAATACCTTCACCACTGAGCCACGCACCTTCACAGTAAATTTAATAATAATGATTTAAAATTTTTGCCACAAGGGCAGCTGGGGGAGGGGATTAATTCGATTACATCGACCTCACTGTCTCACTGGTATTTATTTAATCGACCCCGAAAGGATGAAAGGCAATGTCGACCTAGTCGGAATTTGAACTCAGAACGTAGCGACTGGCGAAATACTGCTAGGTATTCCGTCCAGCGTGCTACCGATTCTACAAGCTCGCCACCTTAATGTAAATTTAATAATAATATAATGTGAGAAGGGTGGCTAGCAAGAAAATTACTGGCAATTTATCGATGAGATAATTAGGTTAATGAGGAGAGGTGATACATGGAAGATTATCAGGTAAGGATAACTGAATAGGTAACAGAAAATGGGGTTCTATCGTGGGTCATCTAAGTAAAAGATTTAATTGAAACCAGCAAAGAGATATACATAACGTGTGTGTGTGTGTGTGTGTGTGTGTGTACTTATGCGAGTGAGTGTGTGACTTTTGATTGTGGTCAAATTTCGGTTAAGACGACAAAGTATGTATTTTAATATAGCCACAGCCTGAAACCTTTGGACTGGTAATTAAGTTGTTGGTCTTACTTTTGCTAATTAACGATTTCGATTCTCCGACCAAGCGACGCATTATGTTCTTGAGCTAAGCACTTCATTTCCTGTCTTTATAATCTACTCAACTGTAATAAAGTCTTAGCAACAACTTAGAAATTAAGCCTGCAACAGACAGGCATCACATTCAGAGACGAGACATGCATTGAGTCCCGAAGCGCCTCAGAAACCTAGAGACGTTCCGGATTCATGAGAGTGTACGCTCGAGGCACATTTTCATAGACAAAGTAACGGTTTAAATGTAGGATAACAAAGAAATTGGTAAAGATAGGGGTTACTGGAAATGATCATCATTTGAAGTTTGGAAAGAAGGTTGCCCTGTGTTGGAATATTTGTAGGTTCTCTAATAATCGTTATTTGATGAAGACTCTCAGCTTATTTTGCTTGGTGTGATGGAAAGTGTCGTCTGTCCACAGCCAGCAGACCAATATGATACTTGTTTATTGGTCATGCTTCAAGAACTCTGCGAAGAACTCTTGCAGTTCCAAGCAATGATGATTTTTGTAGGTGTTCTACCTTTACGTTTGTACCAATCTTTTTTGGATGAGTGCTGATACTTCCAAGCGTGCCAATCACTATTGATACCATACACATTCTCCTCATTACCCACAATCTACGTATTTTCCCTCTTCAATTTGTCACAGTTGTTCCGTTATTATTATTATTATTATTATTATTATTATTATTATTACTATTATTATTATTATTATTATCATTATTATTATTATTATTCA
>NC_068989.1:95126303-95126976 GCF_001194135.2 Octopus bimaculoides
TGTGTGCAGTACCCAGTAGTGCAATTTTATGTATGTTATATATATTTGTAAGTCCTGGTGTTTTTGTTATGTATTTGTCTGAATATTTTTTTTTTATACCTAAGGCACCTACTATGATAGGAATTGTTTCTGTTTTTAGATTCCACATTCGAGTTATCTTTATTATTATTATTATTATTATTATTATTATTATTATTGGGAATGTGGTGAGCTGGCAGAATTGTTAGCACGACGAAATGCTTAACGGTATTTTGCCCGTCGCTACGACCTGAGTTCAAATTCCGCCGAGGTCGACTTTACCTTTAATACTTTCGTTGTCGATAAATTAATCGACTGTACCCCTACTCCAAATTTCAGACCTTGTGCCTATTATCGAAAGGAATATTATTATTGTTGTTGTTGTTGTTGTTGTTGTTGCACAACTTCTCTCGCTGGAGATGTACTACGGTGTCAGTTGTTCACTACCAGTGAACTAAGGTAACGTTCCTTATTTTTCGAGCACCATCTGGAGTATTCGAGAGGTTCCAAGCAATGCTGTTTTCTGCAAGTGCTCCACCCTTATTGCAGCCCCTCTTTGTTCCACGTACTTCTCAATATTATTATTATTATTTTATGTTTGACTTTTGTTTTGCATTTGTACAAGTTGGATCCAAGTCTCACCCAGAGACCTCAA
>NC_068989.1:95126986-95129626 GCF_001194135.2 Octopus bimaculoides
CTGTCTTTACGTTTTGAGTTCAAATTCCGCCGAGGTCGACTTTACCTTTCATCCTTTCGAGGTCGATAAACAAAGTACCAGTTGCGTACTGTGGTCGATCTAATCCCCAAAAATTTCGGGCTTTATGCCTAGTGTAGAAAAGATTATTATTATTATTATTATTATTATTATTATTATTATTATTATTATTATTATTATTACTGGAAGGCGGGGAGCTGGCAGAATCGTTAGCACGCTGGGGGAAATGTTGAGCGGCACTTCGTCTTCCATACGTTCTGAGTTCAAATTCCGCTGAGGTTGATTTTGTATTTCACCCTTTCGGGGTCGATAATATTGAGCGCTGGAGTCGATTTAATCAACTTAGCTCCCTCCCTCGAAACTGTTGACCCCGTGCCAAAATTCCAAACCATTTTTGTAGTAGTAGTAGTAGTAGTAGTAGTAGTAGTAGTGGTAGTAGTAGTAGTAGTAGTGGTAGTAGTAGTAGTAGTAGTAGTAGTAGTAGTAGTAGTAGTAATAGTAGTAGAACAACGCCAGGATGTGAATAGGTAAAACAGTGTTTGTCAGCTGCAGCGGTACAACAACACAAACAAAACCAATGTAAATAGTATGAGAGCCAGGAGACAGCAGCAGCGGCAGCAGCAGTGGCGGAATTGCATAGAAAAGTAAGTAGCAGCCGGTTCTAGAACAGCAGCAGTAGCAGCAGTAGTAGTATTAGTAGCCATAGAGAAAAGCATTCAGAACGTTCTGATGACGTTGAACAGTGGAGGGGAGATTGACAAGAATTTCGCTTTTCCTAATCAATCAATTTCGCACAGTTTATATAGTGACATAGCTCTGAACGCGAGACTTGGAAATGTGTAACTCTTAAATCAATCCAGCGTAAAGCGCTCAGATCGATAACGTGGTTTTCCAAGCGAGTCGTCTCGATGCTGACGCAAACTTCTATCTATAGTGATGTAATTCTTTGTTTCATTCAAAGCATGTGTACGTGTTAGAGAGATAGAGAGAGAGAGAGAGAGAGAGAGGGTGTGTGTGTGTGTGTATCTGTAGGTTTGCAATATAGACAAATAGACCATCAGACAAATAGATAGAGAGAGAGAGAGAGAGAGAGAGAGAGAAGGAAGAAGGCAAGCAGTTAGGTAGGTACTATGTAGATAGGTAAGTCGGAAGATTTAAATTTGCATATCAGTGTGTGTTTAAGTACGCATTCATGCATGTATATGTACATATATGTGTATATATGGATGTGAGTATATATGTCTTTGTATACGTATGTATGTGTATGTGTGTAATTATGTTTGTATGTATGTGTGCACATATGTAAATATATCTGTGTGTGTGTAAGTATGCATGTATGTATGCATTTATGTGCATATGTCCTTGTATACGTATCAAAGTCTATATGCGTGTGCTTCTCAGTGTCTACGTATGTATGCTAGTAAACATTGAAACCTGAAAACTTCCCTGATAAATAGACAGATTACACACACAGACACACACACACACAGACACATATATATGTATGTGTGTGTGTGCGTATATATAAATACACACACGCATACACACACATACTCACACTCATATATATATACACACACTTACATACACATGCACACACACACACATACAGGCACATACACTCAGACATGTTCACACACGCACACGCATTAATTAGGAAGAGGAAGAATGATCATTCGACACCGAGAAGTTGGATAAATTATTTTGAAAAGATTAACTCTTAAAAGATTAACTTTTTCTGAAGCCCAATATTTCCCGCAGACGGAAACTAACATTTCTTCATAGAAATTTCAAATCAAAAATGACACTCTGCCGTTATAGTCGACTTCTTTAAAAAATGTAGATGTGGATGTATGTTTAGTTCACAGATGTCGCCTCTGCCAGTCACGCCTAAAGTGACATCTCTACATCTTCACCATTCATGCTTACCGTGACCATTGAATTCACGTGCGTTTTTATTTCCCCATTTTTCCTCTCCGTTCTTTTCTCTCCTTGCTTGTCCTATCCTTCAGAAGAAGAGTGGATACACGAAATGTTAAAGACATTTCTTTCGGTTCTTATTTCCTGTGCATCGACCTAATGCATACTATGTACGTTTCAATGCAATTTTAAAGATATTTATTCACTTGACCGGTTTCATTTTTTTAGAAAAAGATTGTCAAAATGTAAAGCTTTGAATAAGTTTTGCTGTGTTAAGTACTGGTTGTCATAAAAGTATTAAAATAGATGTATACAAAAGAGTATTCAACAAAAAGTATTAGGAGTTCAATAAAAATCATGTTTGTTTGGTAGTATATATATACACAGAAGATATATTTAAGAATTTACAGAAAATTGGAGAGGAACCGACCTGTCTTTTTAACATGTTTCCTCTCTTGTGCGTAGCTAGAGAATGTTTGCTATTTTAAGGGACAGTGTGGGAGGCCGGTTGGGGTGGGGGAAGGAAGAGCAATGTAGAATTAAAACTTCACATTTTACGTTTGATAATTTTTTTCTAAAAACGTGAAACCGGTCAAGTGAATAAACATCTTTAAAATTGCGTTTTCAAACCTTCTTTCGTATATATTTCCACTCGTGCGGTATCTTACAACTTTACTCTGTTATATTTGTTTTATATACATA
>NC_068989.1:95131409-95134666 GCF_001194135.2 Octopus bimaculoides
ATATATATATATATATATATATATATATATATATATATATATATATATATACACACACGCACACAAACACACACACACACAGTTTGGTTTGATCATTTTTGGCTTGGCTGTCAAAACATTGCATAGTTAATGTTTTTTACACTATATGTGTGCCTGAGTGTGCAGTGTGTATATATGTAGGCATACTCACACACACACATACACACACGCGCACGCACAGTTACATAGATAGATACATACATACATACATACATACATACATACATACGCACAAGCACTGATTCCTTCAATTTTTCTGATATAGAGCGTAAGACGCACATAATCATAGTTACAGTTTTTACTTAATCTTTGTGCGACACACCTGATCACTAAGAGTGCACAGCAACTCAGCAGGAGGTAGTTTCAGCTATGATTTATATCAGTTAAAACCTCTCTCCCCTCTCTTTACCCCTCTCTCTCTCAGTACATACATACCTATATTATTTTTATGTTCAGTTATAATAAAGACAATGAATAAGCAGAATACATACATACAAGCCTACACACAGGCATACACAAATACATACGTACATACATACATACATACATACATACATGCATAAATACATACATACATACATACATACATACGTACGTATGTATGTATGTATATACACATGCACGCTGACACATACACATATGCGCCCAAACAAACGAAAGAACGCGGCTCCGATAACGGACAGAGTTAACAACCACTGAAGAGGTTGCAAGAAGCAACGAAAATTTTAGAAAAAAAAATAGATAAACAAGTAAATTTTATATTAATCTAAAGGATTACTCTATATTATTCTAGAGTTCAAATTGTTCTTCTTAAACAAGAATATTTTTGACAGTGACTTCGAAGTTTTGGCCATCAGCCATCGTCGAACTTCGGTGCATTGAAGTCAATTTTGGTTTTATCTGCAATCAGATTTGATGTTTGTTCACATCCTTCAAATGTTCTCTCATAATATTTTCAATCTCAATAGAAAGAGTACTTTTGTCACGTACCACGACCAGAAATTATTCTGTCTTCACTCTCAAACTAGTTAAGGTGCTATCTAATTCATTTCCGTTTTAACCATTTTTGTTGGCTGTGAACAATACTAAAAAATGACACTTCGTCGGTTGCGAAGACGGGGGTTCCAGTTGATCCGATCAACGGAACAGCCTGTTCGTGAAGTTAATATAAAAGGGGCTGAGCACTCCACAGACACGCTTACTCTTAAAGTAATTCTCAAGAAGGTTCAGCGTAACACAGAGTATGACAAGGCCGGCCTTTTGAAATACAGGTACAATTCATATTTGCCGGCTGAGTGGACTGGAGAAACGTGAAATAAAAATATCTTGCTCAAGGATAAAACGCGCCGCCGGGAATTGAACTTACGATAGTGAACCAAGCACCCCTAACCACGAATCCATGCGCCTTCACTTGAGCAATGTAGGACCTTCTCTCGTCAATAGGTTGCTACAACATTATGTAAACCAGTTTTGAGTTGTTTTTTTCATATCTGTTTCTTGTCAAAACCCTCCCCCACACACCTGCTTAAAATTGCCCCGTTATTTTAACTTTTGCTTTATATATTTTTTTCTTTTTAATGCGGCGAGCTGGCAGAAACGTTAGCACGCCGGGTGAAATGCTTAGCGGTATTTCGTCTGTCTTTACACTTTGAGTTCAAATTCCGTCGAGGTCGACTTTGCCTTTCATCCTTTCGGGATCCGATAAATTAAGTACCAGTTGCGTATTGGGGTCGATCTAATCGACTGGTCCCCTCCTCCAAAACTTCGGGCCTTGTGCCTAGAGTAGAAAAGTATATATTGTTCTTTCTTTTATCATTTAATTCTGATATTTTGTAAGCACTTGTACTTGATACTCTCTATTCTTATTATTAGGTGCTTTCGTGATCATAAAATGATGTTTAATAATAATATTCTAACTGAAGAAGAACTTACCTTCTTATATTCGTGGTTATGTAATATTTCTGTACAGACATTTTTCTTCTTTTATTGCTCTTTGTTTCGCCATCTAGTTTCGCTAATTCACTCAACTTCCAGTTGAGAATATTATAACTCTATCTTATTAATGGATCAATAGAGTTTTTATCCATATTATCTTCTTCTTAGCATTTCGCACACTTCTAAGTACTTATCTCATGCGTCTATAATATTTCTAATCTTTACTGCTTTCATTTGGGTACACTGTACTCTCTCCTGTGTTCTTTGATACCTCAATAATTTGGGGTTCTTGTCTAATTCTCTCATCTCGATTTCGTTATGTACAATGATATTGCTGAATTTTATTAGATTTCCCTTATTCAGTTTGCGCAATTCTCTAAATCAAATTTTACGCTGACATCTCTACTGAATCCGTGCAAGCTACATAACTGCATAACAGTTTCTAGTTGCTTGTCATCTGCTGCAAACAAATTGAAGTTATCCTTACACAAGAGTCGAAGGATTCTCGCTTGGAATTGCAAACGGTCTGATGTAGCGGTTTTAAATTTACAAGCATCAAACACCAACGGTGAATGATGTTGTCCTATTGGTGTATTCTATTTTGACAAGGATTATTTCCTTTTTCTGTAATCCATCTTTTTTTTTTTGGGGGGGGGGAGTTATTACGACTATTATTACTAGTGTTGCGAATTGGAAGAATCATAAAAGAATCGTATACAATAACCTGTTTATTATTATTATTGTTTTACTTATCAGAGTGCTCAATTTTGTCAGAGGTCTCACGGGGTCTCTTTCCACACAATACAAGCTTTGATACTTGGTTGTTAATTATTGTGGGAGACACTGAACATCTAAATACCAATCTCAAAATCCTAGCTGTCCCCGGCAGAGCAGTTTTTGGCGGCTTGCTCTGCTCTCCTGTCAATTCTGATTTCTCTTATATATTTCTCAAACCTGGTTGTTAGTGCTCCAAGGGTCCCTACAACTACTGCAATGACAGACACTCTCCTTATAGTCCACATTCTTGCGATTTCGTCTGTTAGTAGTCTGTACTTTTCTATCTTTTCTAGTTGTTTGCCACTTATGCGTGAATCTCCAGGTATTGCAACAAACAAGATGACAAATATCCGCCAATTGTAAATAATGTAAATAATGTACATGTTTTCTCATCTTTTCAATATAGTACTGAAATTAAATACCAGCTAAACACTGGAGTCGATGCAATCTATACATTCCCTCCCCTAAAATGGCTGCCCTTGTGACAAAATTTGAAACCATTATTA
>NC_068989.1:95134676-95135169 GCF_001194135.2 Octopus bimaculoides
CACTGGAGTCGATGCAATCTATACATTCCCTCCCCTAAAATGGCTGCCCTTGTGACAAAATTTGAAACCATTATTATTATTATTATTATTATTATTATTATTATTATATGAAAACTTAGCTTTTTTTGTTGGGTATGATGGAAAGTGTTTGCTGTCCACAGCCAGCAGACTAAGGTGACACTTGTTTACTGGTCATGCTTCAAGAATCCGGCGAAGTATTCTTACAGTTCCAAGCAATACTGACTTTTGTAGGTGTTCTACCTTCACACTTGCACCGATATTTTCAGCCATGCTGGTAGTTGAGTACTGATACTTCCAAGTGCACCAATTACTATTGGTATCATGTCTATTCTTTTCAATGACCACAACCTTCGTATTTCCCACTTTAAATCGTCATAGTTGTTGTTGTTGTTATTGTTATTTTATGTTTGACTTTTGTTTTGCATTTGTACAAGTTGGATCCAAGTCTCACCCAGAGACCTCAAGAGACAAC
>NC_068989.1:95135281-95138822 GCF_001194135.2 Octopus bimaculoides
TTATTATTATTATTATTATTATTATTATTATTATTATTATTATTATTATTATTATTATTATTATTATTATTATTATATTTACTGAATTTTCAGTAAAGATGGAATCTTGAACTCCGATTGTTGGCATTTGCATGTGAACTTCCCTTCCAGACATAGTTTCGATCAGAATGAGAAAAACATTGACTGGGTAAGGGGAGGGGGGGTGAAGCGTCTCAATGTGAAAAATAAATAAAGCGACGGAAAAATTCGGTTTTAAATTGAACATGTCATAAAACAGTATTGGAGTGTAATGGGGGAAAGCAACAAAATATATTTCCGGCCAGGTAGATACAGTAAATAAAAGGATGTGAAACAAAATAGCCGACAGAGACAGTGATGGGGTACCGTGATGGGAGGCGGGGAAACTGAAGCATATACAAACAGAACTTAGCAACAAAAATAGAGAAATATAAAAGAGCCAAGGTTACTTATTGATTCCTCATGCATATTTCGAGCCTTTATCTTTTCTAAGTATCTTTAATCTTTGTAAGTTATCGATTTCATGTCATTTCCAGAGTCTTACAAAGACGCCTCGATCCTTTTAACCATCATTGTTTAGCGTCTCGTTCTCGTTCCAGTCTTTTATTTGGCTGCCGTTCTTGACAACACCCACACAACACTCCTTTCTGTTGGTCTATTATAGAAGTTCTTTTAGGTCTCCAGTTTTATTTCTGTTCTTATTGATAAAGTGCAAGAACGTGAACTATGTTTGATACAAACCGAAAAGTCTTACTGAAGAATGGGATTTTAAATTGTAAAAGAGGCGACATTCGGTCGGGTCGGTTTAATAACGTTCATAGTTTAACTTCAGAAGACCAAGTCAGCGAAAGTACAGAGAAAAAGAAACATTATACTAGTAAATCCTTGAACACAATGGCCGAATAGTGAAGTATAACAGCTAGTATGGCTGAGGCAATGATGAGTCATAGAAGTGAATATAACAATGGGAACGACATAATGATGACAGCGATGGTCAATGAAATGATGATGGTGGTGGTGGTGGTGGAAGAAGCAGGTATTGGTGAGGATGAAGTAATGATCGAGATGATAATGTTGAAGATTATATTGATAATGAAATATGATCATGGTCGTGATAGTGATGATGATGATGATGAGGAGGATGATGATGATGATGATGATGATGATGATGATGATGATGACGATTCTCGTTGATGATTGATGATAACGGTAACCGTCATTAGGATAAGGTTCATGATGATGAGTGAGGGGATAGTGGTGGCGTAGATGATAGCGATATCATTGATGGTTATGATATGGATGAGGATGACGTCGACAACGACGACGATGAGCAGAAGATAGATAGATACAGTGGGTGTTATGTCTATACTACTATTTACATACACACAGGGTAGCGGCTTCGATCTGCGTCAGTAAGATAATCTCACCCAGAAACTACACTTGTAGAAATGGTTTCAACACGCTGTCATTTTTGTATTGGCCTTTTATCATTTTATTACATGGTATGAAGTTTGCTTCCCAACCACGTGGTTCCGGGCTCAGTCCCACTGCGTTGCACCTTGGACACCTGTCTTCTACCATAGCTTTTTGAATGAATTTGGTAGACGGAAACCGAAAGAAGCCTGTTGTATACTTGTGTGTGCCTGTGTATATGTATGTATGTGCACGTGCGCGTTCATATGTGTGCGCGCACGTGCGCGTTCGTGTGTGTGTGTGTGTGTGTGTGTGTGTGTGTGTGTGTGTGTGTGTGTTTGTGTTCGTGTTTGGCCCCACCACCGTTTGACGAAAGGCTGCTTAGCATTTTCTCCGGCCTCTGCTAACCACACTCTGCCAGCCCTTCGCTTTAAGTCAAACCGTAATAAAGCACTTAAAATAGAACCATTTTATCAAAATGCAATTGTAGAATAATAATATGGAACTGAGAACTGCAAGGAAGTGAAACACTCGTCAATTTTACCGTGGTAGAAACAGTGGTTGTGTACGTGTTCTGGTTTCAAATCCTGCAAATGTCAACTTTCTTCCTTCTGCATTTACCTTGTATACGTTCCAGTGAAATAATGAAGTCGTTGTAATAGACTTATCCAATTCTGAGGTCATTCTTTTTTAGCATCGATGGATTATTCAATATTGTTCCCATCTCTCGCGACAGGTGACAGAGCCATGTCAGTAACAGGACACAAACCCCTTATTTCTTGACTGGCTGTCCGATTATTTGTCATTTCAGTTGCTCCTTAACTTACTGTTATTGTTCTTGATGTTTTTGTTACTGCTGCTCCTGCTGTTGCGTCACTGTAGAAAATTAACTTAACGGCTGTTAATATGATTTCAACTTGCAGTTGAGCAACAAGAAATAGTAATGCTGAGCAGTGAAGGGTGGATTGGAGCAAACGGCATGGTGTTATCCAAGTGATTACCTGTAGATTGCCAACACTTTACTGTGAATGTGATAAATCGTAGCTGACAGGTGATACTACATCACATGAAACGCACTAATCAACGAAATAAGCAGTCAGCTTCGAGCCAGTGTTAACTGATTGAATAATAACAAAGACGGACCGAAGCAAAAGACTCGGCTGGTGAACGGGGAATTGCTGCCAAGTGTAGAAGAATATGGGAGGTGGGATAATATAAACCACTTTCATGTGCATCGCTTCAATTATTAATTGTAGGATTTGAATTCTGATTAACACGAGATAAAACAGCTAATGACCTTCAGCTAATTTTGTTAGTTAAATAGTAATTAACAAAGTTTTGTCTCTTCAACTATGCACGCCTACATTAACAGCTGATGTTTGTAAATATATATAGTCTATCATATATTTGTTGCAGCCGAACAAAATTCTTAAATGTCAAAAGAAAATATTCCCTCTACTTTTGTTTCTTATACAAGTTTATACAATGAGGTAGCAGCTTCTAGTTGTCGACCGACCTTCTTGAAATAGCAACCAAATCTAAAAAAAAAACACATTTTACCGTTTTAAAAAAGATAATATATATTTATAACACTGACGCAGCAAAGATTTTTGACGCCGTGGAGAGGAGTAAAAATACCTGTGACGCGTCCACTTTAATTAAAACTCATAATAGCCCAGAGGAAGTTTGGTATTCTTTCACACTAGCACCCGAGACAGACTGAACTTCACCCTTTTCTTGCTGCACCTCAACTCTACAGCAATTTTGTTTTATCACAAGTTTCAATACATGTAATATCATCGATGGTGCAGACAAAAAGTAAATAAAGGACACCACAGATTCATTACAGCCAAGACTATTTTTCGAAAGTGACAGACTCTATGGTATCATAGGAATAGGATACTAGCCTTTTTCTCTCGTTAACTAGGGCCATGGGCTATCAGTTACCCAACAAAGGACACGAGTCGGGCAGTCTGCCTAGCAAAAGGTTGATCTCTCTGTCTCCAGATAGAATACTGGTCTATCTCCCTAAATATAACACAACTCTGTCTGTCTGTCTCTCTCTCTCTCTCTCTCTCTCTCTCTCTCTCTCTCTCTCTTTCTTTCTTTC
>NC_068989.1:95138832-95152219 GCF_001194135.2 Octopus bimaculoides
TCTCTCTCTCTCTCTCTCTCTCTCTCTCTCTCTCTCTCTCTCTCTCTCTCTCTCTCTCTCTCCCTCGGAAGAACACTGTATTATCTGCCTTCATATAGGGCACCGGTCTGTCTATCTCACTAATTAGGCAACTGGCAATAGTCTACATGTCTGAGCAGAGAGAACACTGACCACTGTCTCTGTAGATAGCATACTAGAGTATCTGTATCTCTAGATAAGTTTGTATTTGTCTCTGAACAGGACTGTGGTGTGTCTGTTACTAAATTTGTCACAGGTCTATCTTTCCCTCGATCGGACACTGGTTTTTCTGATAGGTTGCTGGTCTATTTGCTTTTCTTGATAATACACTAGTCCAACTGTCCCTCTATATGTGGACCATCTATTTTCAGATATGACTGTGATCCATCCGTTCATCTAGATATGACACGTTTGTCTCTTTCTATAAAGGACTCTGGTCTTTCCTTAGAGAAGTCATCGGTCTATTTCTACATAGGTTACTAATCTACCTATATATATATATATATATATATATATATATATATATATATATATATATATATATATATAAAACAAACAGTTATACCTGCCTCTGAATAGGGCGCAGGTTTACCTATTTCTGCATATGACAACAGCGATCTTTCTGTTACTATAAATCGCACTGGTTTGTCTTTCTCTTCATAAGACAATGATCCAACTTCCTCTACATAGGTCTACACCATCGCCTCACTCGACGATGTATCTCTAGATAAGATGAGAGTCGCTCAGGGTTACTACTTAAGAAACTGTTCGAATTGACTCCTTCTTTAGACAACACTAGTATCTCTCTCTCTCACTACCCCTTCTTTCTCCCTGCCCCTCTCTCTCTCTCTCTCTCTCTCTCTCTCTCTCTCTCTCTCTCTCTCTCTCTCTCTCTCTCTCTCTCTCTCTCTCTCTCTCTCTTTAAATGGGCTATTTGTCTGCGTGGCTCTACGCAGGTGGGCTTAGAAATTCAAAGGCTGACTATGAAGGATTAATGCTAAAGCTGTGAAAACTGACATACATTAATTTTAACTCATCTTATTTATAACTGCATTGTTGTTGTTTTTTTTATCAGTAAACTGTCAGAGAAGACTTCAAAAGTAACTCGTAGCAATTTCTCACGAAAATGAACATGATTTGGTATCGTGATGTTTTCAGGTACCTGCAGAGAAAGGATTTAGCCCCCGAAGACATTCATGCTGACATGATTGCTGTGTTAGGGGATTACGTGCCAGCTTTATCAACAGTGCAAAAGTGGGAAGAAAGAATTGTTGAAGGTGACCTAAGGCATGGGTGACTTGAAACTGCCACCAAATGGTGATGGGTGACAGGCTATTGACTATAAATCAAATAGCCAATGCTATTAGCGTATCCCGTGAGATATTTGAGAGTATTCTGCACAATGAAGTTGGCATGACGACGGTTTCTGCTCAGTGGGTGCCACATATTCTGACACCTCATCAAAAGCAAAGCGCACCAGGCTGATCGTATCTGACATTGTTTAAGACAGTTCCTGCTGGTTTTCCTGAACGTTTCCTAACCCCAGGATGAGAGTCAGAGACAAAAACACAATCCACGTAGTGGAAACACCCTTTTCTCACCTACTCCAAAGAAGTCCAAGGTCGTTTCACCTGTAAAGAAGATGATGGCATCGGTGTTGGGGGGATGCAAATACTATTATGTTAATTAAACATCTTCAAAATGGCAACACCATCAATGGAAGTCCTATGTCAACTTGCTGAGGTAATTACGAAAAGCTGTCAAGAAAAACTGCCCAGGAAAACTGACGAAGGGAATCTTGTTTCATCTGGACAAAGGGGTCCATGTTGAAAAATAGATGTGATTTGGTCACATTTCACGAGAGTATCTTGGTTGACCTGTAAACTCTTCATCCGACCCTCGTACAGATATAGATTTATCTCTCTATGCAGGCCACTGGTCTTTCTCTTTTTGATGTGATACATGTCTCGCTCTATCTCAACAGATTCAATCTCTCTTTCATGGTGACACTGAATATTGTTATGAGATGGAATCTGGGGTGGCAAGCAGGCAGAGTCGTTACCGTGCCGAACAAAATGATTAAGGACATTTCTTCCGGCTCTTTACGTTGTAAGTGCGAATGCCACCGAGGACGTCTTTGCCTCTCCTTCTTTTCGGAACACTGAGGTAGTCGTCTTCTCCTTAAAATTGCTTCTACTAAAATTAGAAAGGATCATGAAATGAAATTTTGAATAACTTATTAAGGCGTATCACATTTACAAGAGAATTGGGAGTCGTTCAAAGTTTAAACATTTACTTTAATGCCTTTGTTTGTATGATATAAACACATTTAGAATTACAGCAGGCTTTACTCTGTCAAATTCTCGAACCTGTTGATTTTACAAACCGGTCATTTTTATTTGACCAAAAAAATATTATTTTCTACTTTCAGTTGTTTACGGCTGAAAAGCAAATTAGATATTATCCACTGGGTATTTTTAAGTTTCAACAAATTTACGTTCAAGTGCATTTTCAGCTTCATTAGGTACCTCCGGAATACTCTTAACGAATGACTAAGCAAGGCTTTCTACCTATTGACCACTTGAGTGTAGCCGTTATGTTTCATTGCTCCTAACTTGTCAGTTTTTATATTCTAATAGTTTGAGTGTTACGACTCCTCTTCTCTTGGTTTATATGTTTGTTTGTTTTTTGTTTCGTTTTTTTTTCTTTTCTTTTCTTTTTTTTTCAAAATTAGATTCAAAAGTACAACAAATATAAGTTTTTGAAATGAAACTAAAACCATTCAGTTCTATTATCGCCATTCATTTCTAAAATCAATTCAAATCGTTCTGCTCCTATGGTCATTCTCTCCCTCCACACTCATAAAAGCATTTATGCACCGCAAGTTAAATCATACAAAATAACTTGCTTTCTGAGTAAAATTCTGTAACGATTTGAAACTCTGTGGCGTTGGAATCTTTAAAATAGTGTCCTGTATAAATAAATTAGCTTCTGGTCGTTTCATTGAGGAATTAGCAAGGCAGATATCTCGTAAGTATTTCCCATTCTCCGGGCTTTGTGGCAAACATTAGCCAATTTGTCATAAAAGCTTCTGCTTGAGTTCGGCTTAATCATTCCTTTAACGAATTAATCTCATATGAATCCATGTATTTCTTCTGGATTTACTATCTTAATTACGTATAACACCGAAGTACTTGAAAACTACTTTGCTTTTCCGTGCTTCGTCTTATTTATGAAAGATACTTCACACGTCTTATTCATTAATATTCGAAATAGATATTATATCTCACAGTTTTCTACTACCTTTACGAGAGCAATTATTTAAACCTTTGCTAATGCAGTAGCATAACTTTGCAAGTTATTAACAATATTTACATATTATTGAACAGATAAATCGATAAATGACACTCATAAATTTCAACTTTACAATATAAAACTACATTATTTAGATGTTGTTCTCAAAGAACCAGTTTTCAGAAATGTTCTTCTTATCTGATAAATCCATTAAAACAAATGCATTTTGCCTCTCATTTCGTATTTGTCAAATAGTTTATTTCCTTTTCCCAAACGAAAAAAACTACCCAGGAATCTACCAAGTTCCCTCATTATTTTTGAAATAATCGCAGGAGAATCTAGTCTCACGGGCCTCCACGCCCCTGTCCATACAATAGCTCTATCTACCTACCTACCTTTTACGTCATGCCAAAGGAGGTAACTCAATTAAACTTTTTTTTAAATGGTAGTAGTTATGGTAGCGATAATGGCGGAGACAGTGGTAAAGGTGGTGGTGGGAGGAAGAGACACGGAGAAAGAGATTAACAGAGAAATGGTAAGGATAGAGATAAAGAGAGAGTGGCGTGAGAGAGAGAGGGAGAAGCTATTAGCATTCATATGAGAGAAATAGAGAGAGAAAACAAAGAAAAAGAGAAATAAATGACGTCAGTGACAAAACGATGGAAAGAAAGAAGATAAAGTGGTGGTTGGGGCGATGTTCGTTGTTTGTAACAACTGTTTAATTTTTTTTTTTTTTTTTTAAGTGTTTGGCTTCTGGTTGACTCTCCCAAGTTTTCTGCAATAAAAGAGCCTGGTTAAGATCTATACAGTTACATTGCCCTACCCGAGCACCTTTCAGTTATGTTATGTTATGATACTGGTATCTAGGCATATACCAGTGCCCTAATAATTACAGGTATAAAACTGAACTTGTAATCTAGATATAGTAATTGCAAATTTCTCAATAGTTCAGCCTAGGTATTTTCTTTTTCACTGACCTTTAGCTTTATGTTAACATCCGTTGGGCAGCTATGAACAACTGTACACAGATTCTCTTCACCATCCCAAATTACGTATGTATGTATGTATGTATGTATGTATGCATGTATGTATGTATGTAAACATATCTTGTTTGCGAAGCCTATGGGCACTGTCCCATTCATTTAGATCAGATCAATAAAAATTCTGTGCGTGAAAACTTATAATGATGATGATGATGATGATGATGATGATGATGATGAAGAATAAAAACTAAGGCAACCCTGGCAAGAATTGAACTGAAGAACCTAACATTACTAGCTACCTCTGAAAGCCAGATACACATCTAAGTCCGTGTTCTCTTTGCCTGGTTGAGAATGTTTGTGCCAATGATGAGGAGAACAGAAATGATGCTGATGATGATGATGATGATGATGATGATGATGATGATGATGATGATGATGTTGATGATGATGATGATGATGATGATGATGATGCCTTCTTATAGTTTTGTTTTTCGGTACAATAGATTATTCCATGTAACTTTTTTTCCTGAACAACCTGGCAGACATTCCTTATATCTAGGCAAACCGAAGCAATGTGGAATTCAACGTCTTATGCTGATATGAAATAATAGAGCTGTAATGGATTCGAAGTTACGGCTGATGAAGCAATAGTGTGATATCTTATCCGAACAGTTATGGGAGACAATGCCCCCACGCACACACACACACACATATTAACATACAGAAGCCACATATGTACACATACAGACAGTTGTACTATAACAGACACACAGGCAGGTACACCAATATTAACATACATAAATAACATTTGTACACTGACAAATGAACCCAAACATAAACACGTACACATACGTATACACACAGATATTAACATACACAAATATTCTATATGCACACACAAAGACAAATGTATAGAAGCGTCATTCATAGACAAATAAACACAGACGCACTCACATTAACACAAATAATATTTCTACTCACAAAGGGATCAATGCAGACAAACATACAAACAAGGCAAATACGTGCAAACGTACGCACGAAGATGTAAATAGAAATATACACCAATAATATTTATAAATACACAGACAGCTGCATACATACACACAAAAGAACACAGACGCATATAGCATTATACGCAAAATAGCATTATACGCAAAATAGCATTTGCACATAGATGTAGAACAAATACATTTATATATTTACTAAAATATTTATTTACAATTGTACCATATATATAATACGTTTATACACACACACACACACACACACACACACACACACACACACACACACACACACACACACACACACATACATACATACACACATACACATACACACACCATAGAAAGACAGTCTCTTGTATGCGTAGAAAACTGGGTGGCTTCGACTCATACAATAACATGGCTCCAATAACTTGCCTGAAATACGATTTGCTGATAAATTATATTCACCAGAGTGTTTACAGAATTATAAAATTGGAAATAAATTCCACTTGTGTTCCTGACTTTTAACATTATTCAGGAAAAAAAAACTAGCTTATTAACTTATACAAAATACGCTTGTTATGCATTTCTCCAAATATTTATTTGCAAATAGCAGCAAAATTTTCAGTTGCTTGCAATGAGCATTTAAGTAGAGAAGGTTGTCTTTCCAATTTATCGCGTTAGGCAGACCCTAGAAACGTCCATTGATATCGAAAGAGAAAAATTCAATTTCCCACGACTCTTTCAGGAATATTTTAGTTAAGGTAGAACACCAGAGAAATGGTTGTGTGTGTGTAAGAAAAATAAATACAATGAATAAAAGGAGAGAGAGAGACTAACGCAAAGAGAGAATGGAAAAGAGAGAAAACTCAAAACGGTTGCTGTGGTAGTAATAATATTCTATATAAAATTAGATTTTATTTCTATATTTAGAAAAGTTGAAAAAGGTTATGGCACTGGTAGCATTTTAGCGAAAATTTAACATGCACGTTAGAAAAACTATAAAGCAAATTATAACAGCGTAAGTATACATAATGCTAAGTATAGATTTTAAACAAGACTCTTGTGTTTAAATATAGTCAGAAGAGCTACTACCAACGTTATGAAACAGCAACAGGTTCGTTTCTGGCTATTTTAGACTAGAAAGCATTAATGATAAAACATGAAAATAATGAGTAAACTTACAATTAATTAGTAATGAGTACCCTACCTGTTGCTAAGTTGTAGCATGTAGTCTGCTTAGAGGTTTGGTTAAAAATATCAAGGAACTCGAAGATCTATTACAGTCAAATATCCAAATATTGATGCCAGGAATAATTTATACATTCTTAATACTAAAACCTCTTCTAGATTGATTATTGAATTTTTCGATGAATGCTTTGTTGCTCAGCTGCCCATTTACTGGAAGGTTAATTATTGGTTTCGTAGTTGAAATCGTGCTCTTTGCAACAGATATGTGAGACCATTCCAAGGAAATAATCTCCAATCTGCTAATTAAGAAAGGTATTCAACAACAACATAGAATTTGACATCCATCTCATAAAAATAAAACATAAGAATTTACATTAACGAATATTACAAGTCTATCGAAGCTTCCATTGTATGTATTCGTTAAGTAATGAAACGAATAACATGTGCAGAACATGCAAATTCTGGTTTGAATAATAAGATATAACTCAACCAATCGAAACTATTGATCACTTTCGATTTGTTGCGGATAAAAGTTACTGCTTATAGTTTTTCATTTAAGTAAAATGACAGCAATTTTAGTTGAGATATTATTTGATTAAATTGACCCCAGCACTTGACTGGTATTTATTTTATCGACCATGGAAGAATGAATAGCAAGCTCACCTCGGAGAAATTGAAATTTGGACTTAAAGATTTGGAACAAACGCCACAAAACATTGTGTCCAACGCAAAAGGATTTTACCGAGACACGTCACTGATAAAACTTGTAAGTAATAATATTTCGGATGAAGGCTGGAGGGTACATCAGCCGAAACGTTGTCCTAACAAAAAACACGATGAGGACAAATATCCGTCGAATGTAAATAATGTAAATAATGAATATTTCGGATGTCTACGGAAACCAATTCTTACAAGCAAAATATTTGGCAGAATGCTGGAGATTGTGAAATAAATACACTTCATTCGTTTATTTTAAAGTTTTCAATGGCACAGACAGACAGACAGACACACAGACAGACAGACACACAGACAGGCAGGTAGACAGACAGACATACAGACAGACAGATAGATAGATAGACAGATAGATAGATAGATAGATAGATAGATAGATAGATAGATAGATAGATAGACAGGTAGATAGATAGATCCATTCCTCCAAGAAATTGTTACATAAGTATCCAAGTGACTGGTATTTTTTATTTAGACTCACAAAATAAATACCAGATAATGACTCGTTAGACTCTCTGATTTGTTTCCCTCAAACCAAGAAGATTTGTAACTAATGAAATCATTAATGTCTAAAATGTTTAAGACGTAGCCTCTTAATTTGTGCGCCATTAACATAACATTTGGAGAGGTTGAAAAAGCAATGATGCTGTGTTGAGTTATCTTCCGATATTTCAGTAGATAAGTCTCTGAGACTCATAACTCGAAAATGGCCGTTTAGGTTGTTCTATATTCGAATAACTTCGGAGGATTACGGATTCTTCGATTAGAGAAAGAAGGAAAGTAATGTTTTGCATACTTTGTTAGGGTGTAGAGCTGCGTTCGATTCTTTTGTTAGTCATTAAGTTACGTAATTTAATGCGTAAATAAATGCTAATTAATTAAAAGTACAACCATGTGAAGAGAAATAAATGGTCAATTAGCTTAGTGGTAATTCTGGTCAAGAAAAGTAAGGGAGATAATTCACCAATATTTAATCCCATTAAAATTCATTAATGCTCAAGTGTTGGCATGTAACGGGGAAGAGGTCCATTTTGAAGTATGAAAACTTACACACATATGCTGGATCGGGTCTCCTAAGGAGTGGCAAAGAACTAATGGATTTTGAGAGTCTTTATACTTCTATTGACTGTTAAAGATAGCCAGGTCGACAAAATGCCGGATTATTGATTAAAGTGACGACGGTTTACTTCAGAACACTGGCGTTACACTTCAGCTTCAAGATCTTCGTCAATATAATTCAAAATAAGTAACTTGAAGTCACAGAAGGAGCACTGGATAATTGACGAATACTTAGAGGGAGCAAGTTTTTACCAACATCTTTGGACAAAATAACTGCGGTACTGTCTGTTGCGATCACTACATATTCTTTTCAGTGCATTATTAGTTCGTCCGTCGTTGTCAGTGATGACCAATGACATCAAACGTTGCAAAGAAGACGGAGAACAGTGTGTCCAGCTGTGGCCAATCAGTCTCCGATACTTGCTTGGAAGACATTGCCGCACTTCGGGTACCGGTGTTGGGACTAAAAGTAAGCAGTTGGCTCTGGACTTGCGTAGTTTGTGTTTTCTTTGTACCCTGGAATTCTGTTCTGTTCGTAAGGGGTGGTACCTTTGTTAGTGCAGCTTCGCCAGGCAGGACAGCTTGTGCTTGCATTTCTCAGGTGTCGGGGTTTGATCTCAAAAGTCCTCAGTGAGGCTTTGGGCGTGTCCTTGAAGCGCTTTTTCTATTCACCTAGCATGCGTTTATCTTCTGCCAGTTCGCTGTAAAAAAGCAGTCTTTTGGGGAGTCGCATGTCAGTTATTCGAGCCAGCTGGCCCTGTCCACCTGACAAGCGCTCTCCTCGGCAGTACGTAAATGTTTGACAGATCAGCTCGAGAGAGAGAACCTCCGTGTCTGGAACCTTGTCCAGCCAAATGCTTTTCAACAGCTTCCTCAGGCTTTTTATGTGGAAGTGGTTTAGCTTTTGGCGTGACATTCATAAACCGTCCAAGCCACGCGGGTGTACCCTTAGCATAGGCTGTACATCTACTTGGTACACTTTCAACTTAGTGACCAACCTAATGCCTCTTCTCCCCCACATTGATTCACGTAGCTGCCCGAATGCTAAGCTTCCCCTGACGATGCGCATCATTTTATATTGATTCACACATCTGTGCAATTTCATTATTGGAATTCTAACAGTTTAACTGTAGTTTTTTACTTTGAAATACAAAAGTGAAAATCTTCTAGAAAATAACGACTGCCATAAAATATATTGATTATCTTTACAAAGTAAAAGAAATTAAAGTATTTCATTTTTCTTTTTTTTCAGCTTGGGAGGCACGTTTATGTTACATCCTTTACATATACTTACATATACTTACATATACTTTTTTGAACAAACAAATTGAAGACAATTTAATTTAGTAACGCAGCGTATCGTTCAACGTTTCTGTTTATAAAACAATGCTATCTACAAATGTTATTGGGAGGCCTGAATCCATGTGCTATGTCACACATGAAATTGTTGCGCGTGTCTTGCTGAGACATTCGTCAGTAAATTTTCAAGTAGACGCACATTTTGGTCCAATAAATCGCTTAAATAATTATAACCCTCCATTGCTTAACAACTGGTGTTGGATTGTTTCCGTCCCTGTAACCTAGCGTTTTGAGGAAGACGAACGATAGAGTAAGTACAAAACGTTAAAAAACAATAACCAGTGGGGTCGATTTGTTCGACTAAGCCCTACAAGGTGGTGCCCCAGCATAGCCACAGTCCAATGTGTGAAGCAAATAAATAAGTCGCTGAATTGCCCACTCAGTCTTGTACAATGCGACTAACGGCTTTACATCAAGAATTTGAAATTTCTCAAAAGATATTCCGCAAGGATCAGTCTTTTTATCCATTCTTCCCAAATCTACAACAATAGCTAGCAGAAACTTTAGCACGCTGGACGAAATGCTTAGCGGTTTTTTTCGTCTGTCTTTACGTTCTGAGTTCAAATTCCGCCGAGGTCGACTTTGTTTTTCATCCTGTCGGTGTCCATAAATTAAGCACCAGTTGTGTACTGGGGTCGATTTAATCGACTGGCTCCCTCCCTAAAAACCTCGGGCCTTGTAGATTAGAAAAGAATATTTTCGCATCTTCGCAAAGCAGAGACATAGCGCCATATTTTGAAAACATCAGCATCTCATCTCTGTTTCTCACACAGCAACGCGATCAATTACTTCCCTGCGATCAATTACTTCCCTGCACCAACCATATTTGAAACAGCGCCGAGGAGAATTTTAGTCGACCGAATCGAACCTAGTACTTATATAGTTTTCTAAACATATAATTTTCTATCAGTCTCTTTTACCGAACCGCTAAGTCATGGGGGCGTATACACACCAGGCCAGCACCCGTTGTGAAGCGGTGGTGGGGATAAGTACGGCCACAAAGACATGCACACGCACGCGCGCACACAAATGCACGCGCGCGCGCATATATATGTATGCATGTATATATATATATATATATATATGCACTAACACCATAAAAACGTTTGTAACACGTTTAGAATGATACACAAAGCAAAATGACAAACAATGATACATCAGACACACACACTCTCTATATTTGGCCGACAAGAAGAAATACGAAAAATGTATAAACAATCCATTTAGATTCATTATGGATTAAGCCAGTCCTGCATGGCTCCAAATACACCCACCACTGACTACAAAATACTACAAAGACCACGTAACATAAATGTAAACGTATTTGTAAAAGGTTTTGTAAATCAATAAGACGCTCAATAGTTCTGTAATATCAAACATTATCCTTTATCAAAGCGCTAACAACAGTTTCCGGTCATATATTGACTTTGACGTGCACGGCTTATCGAGAAAACAAAGGCATTGATACACTCGGAAACATTACAGGCTGCAACACAGACCATGCTTGTAGATCAGATACAAAATTAAACCAAATATACTACAAACGGGTAGCTACCTGGATATGTGAGATGTACAAGTTATGGCTGCAGCAATCTCTGGCTTCTCTGTCCTTGTCGCTACATGTTGTGCTTACGAAATCACTCCTAAACGCCCAAGCACAGCTTCGACTATTCTATAAACGTAAGAAACTCGAGCGAACACTAAGAACAGCCGGGTCGATAGGGTTCATGGATCCTAAACACAGTGTTGAGATGTCTGCCACCATTGATATAACTGTGAGAGCACGTGGATCAGTGGTCAAGGCATTCGGCTCGCGACCCTAAGGCTGTCAGTTCGATTCCTGGTGGTGCACGAATCGCACTCACATCGTGTCCTTCAGCAAGACACTTTATTTCACGCTGCTCCAGTCCACTCAGCTGGCAAAAATAAGCTGTACCTGTAGTTCAAAGGGCCAACTTATCACATTCCATGTCACGCTGAATTTCCTTAAGGCAACTAACTGAATATACAAGTGTAAAAGGAAGCCTCTTTGTCCTAAGGCAATCCACCAGAAACAGTAGTCAAATCTTCTGAAATTGATACATCCTACAGTCTTTAAAAAGAAGGAAGACACTCGAGACGGTATAATCTTGTATATGCATAAACACGGGATGGTCAACAACATGAGTGACGTCAAAGACACGATGGACTACACCTTGGTGCCACAGTTCTGTTCATTCATAACTGAACAGATATTCAATATGATGAGCCAAGATATTTTACTTTCATTAAAATATCAGCCGTAGTGACAAGCAAAACTTCACGTCAAAAAGGTATGAATATGCAATGAGGAGTGAGTTTGATCCTTGGCATTAGGGTGCAACTCCGGACGTGTTTCGATACGATTAGTTCTCATTTACTTATCAATTCTTTGAATTACTGGATATATTTAGTGAATTAGCACTAAACGGCGGCGTGTGTAAGCTAAAACGACAATTCAGTTTCGAATTGTGGCACTTGCCATTTCATAAATGTCCTTAATAATTATGAGAAATGTGTGAGGCGGTGAGCAAGCAGATTCGTTAACACGCCGGATAAAATACTTAGCGGCATTCGTCCGTCTTCAAATTCCGTTGAGGTTGACATTGTCTTGCATCTTTTGGGGATCGGTGATAAAATAAGGACCAGTTGAGCACTGTGGTCGATGTAATTTACTTACTCCTCCCCCGATATTGCTAGCCTTGTGCCAGAATGTGAAGCCAATAATAATCAGAGCTAAAACATTGTTGAAGCTAGTTACTCCATTAAAAAGATTGAGAATAGAAAATTTGGGGGTAAATTTCTTAAATGAATTGCAACGATATAATGCGATTTTGTAATATGGAAGGCGCTACTGGCCATAATTTCAACAGATTGAAAGTCGTGAGAGAAACAAATGTATTTTACATATGTATTTAGATATTTACTGTGTAACAGATATTTACTTTTCACTCTATGCCGTTGATAATGTTAGATAAAACGGAATCATGTACTTTGTGACAAGTTTACCATTTCTCGTCACCACTAAACCATTTTTCTCTACTATCGGTAAATATATATTTTTTAAAAAATCATTCGTCTTTTAAACAACAAAAGATCTCTGAGTTTCCTAACATATTATTATTATTATCATTATTATCATCATTATTATTATTATTTATTATTATTATTATTATTATTATTATTATTATTATTATTATCATTATTATTATTATTATTATTATTATTATTATTATTTATTGCATATATTTTTTATACCTTTTCATTTGTTCGATCGATCGCTGTTTCCCTTCTTTCCCCTCCCCTCTTTATTCCTTCAACCACCAACCGTTTATTTAATCTTTTCCTTTTGTTAACATCTCATATTTCGCTATATGCTTGCAGGTTACTCTCTTTCCCCGACTCTGCATTATCTTCGTCTGTTTGCCCGTTCTTTAAAATAGGTGTACAGCTCTACATTTAGTTTGCAAATATTAGCCTGAGGCGTCATCATATTATTATTGTTCTTGTTGTTTTCATTATTATTATTATTATTATTATTATTAGGAAGGAGAAAAATACTTTTATTATTATCTATTACTGGTAGTATTTATTCGTTGCACCATTAGTAGTAGTTTGCATCAGGATCTGTTGTTGTTATTGTTGTTGTTAGGAATTATAATGGCTAAAGTGAAAATCGAAATATCATATTTGTCAGTCTCTCTTTCCTACTCTCTCTCTCTCTCTCTCTCTCTCTCTCTCTCACTCACT
>NC_068989.1:95152229-95165412 GCF_001194135.2 Octopus bimaculoides
TCTCTCTCTCTCTCTCTCTCTCTCTCTCTCTCTCTCTCTCACTCACTCACTCGCTGCGCTTCTTTCTCCTTCACTTTTTTTTCCTTTCTGTCGCTAATTTTTCACCACACTTCACGACTCTCTTACTTTCTTTTCTTTTTTTCTTTTTCTTTTACAGTTCGAAATATCTTGTATTGTAAAGACAACTTTTCATAAAAACATATTCAGATTGAATGGAACGTGTGGCCTCTGGAAACATGTTTCTTCCTCTCAAATCACACTTACAGTATATTCTTAGAAAATCCTTGAAAGACACTTTCTGCTACAGGACAGAAACAAATCTTATTCGTACACCTACAGACAGACAACTATATCTACATAGAAAAGCAAACATATATGCGCATATATACTCATAGATACACACAAACACACACACATACATGTATATATATATAATACATATATAGTAAGTGGATGCATGTGAGTATATATCTTTATGTATCTATGTGTGCATATATATACATGTTTGTAAGTATACACATGTATATATGCATATGCATACAATTATACATAGGCACATATATATATAACTATATATACACATACACACACACATATACATATATATGTATATGTGTGTGTATATATATATAATCATTACGCACGTTTACACACATTGATATACACGTTTATATACACACACAAAGCCGTGTATATTTCGATGTCTAACAATTTTTCCCGCCTTTAATTTCCCTCGGATTCCTGACAAACAAATGAAAGATGGCGGTGATATGACGATGCAATGTAGCTATAGTAATTGAATGCGTGCTTCAAGATAGACAACACACAAGTTTCCATTTGATTTAAACGAAAGACAGGTGTACTTAAACTCCTGGACCTTCTGCTTTATTCCCACTCATATTTCATTACTGTTCTCCTTTGATAGATATATCTTTCGCTAAAGAAATAAATTTTATTTATATCACCTCTAAAACTGCTGTTGTGTCTGTATAAAATCTTACTTTTACCATTTTATCTTAGATTGGCTTTGCTTCTCTTTAATACTTTTTTCATACATTCAATCTAAACTTACAAAGGTTTTTTTTTTCTTCTTCTTCTAAGGAAAATAATATTCAATTCATTTCACATCCCTTCCACTAATGTTTTTAAACTTTTACCCTCTTTTCGATGTCTTCAAAATCTCTTCGTTTTTTTTTTGTTTTGTTTTTTTCTGATTCAAAGCCAATTCTATTTCTAGCAATGGCGTCAACTTTCGTCTCTTATATGATCGTTGTTAGTTTATTAAAGTCTGCCGTCTGTGATCTACTCCAGAAATTACCTTAACTATCGAGTATATTTCAGATACTTCTTCGAGGAGCAGTAGCCACGATACATAATAAAAGTCAAATATTTAAAACTTTTTTCCAGCAGATCATTGTTTCTTTTATTTGTTTTATTTTCATGCTAGGAAAACCTCCCGTTATATAACATGTCCCTAAGACAATATTATAAATCAATGAGACTGATTTATTCAACTGAACATTAAAGAATACTCGGTATTATGTTATCTGTAAAGATGTATGTCGATATGTCCTTTATAGATTTTTAAAAAAAGCTGGGTAAAATCAAGCGGCAAAGTCAACGAGACGCTACACGTTTTATTCTAAGATGACCATGTCTCATGCGTATTTCTGGTGGGTTTCTTTCGTCTTTTTTTATCGTTGTTTTGTTTATTAGTTTGTTTTTTTCTTTTTCTTTTTGTTCTCGTCGCTGAAGATAAAGTATTTTGTCGAAAGAAAGCAGATGATTTTTGTCTACATCTTATTCATTTGTGAGAGATTTCTAAATTGCTGGAAAACTTGGATCAAAGACATCGCTTAATATTGATGCTTTCGAACAATGATCGATAGAAGAATTATCCAATGTTCCAAGCATATCATAACCCGTGGCATTTTAACTGAGAATTTAGTTTCGCTATCATATTGTTCCAGGTTCGATCTTAATGCACGGCACCTTGGCCGAGTTTCCTCTATAATAGCTTCCAGTAGATTCATGCCTAATGAGTAAAATTAATTTGACTACTGAGACTGTGTGGAATCCCGTCGAGTAGACTGTACATGTTCTTAGATATTAGATTTAATCCTCTCACACGGTTTAATACGATCTTCTAGCGAGACAGAACCTTTAATTGAAACCATTCTGTTGCAAGAAATCCGAGTAGGTTTCCAACTTTACCCACAATTCCTCCAACAAATCTGCCAAACGCAATTCAGGCAGCACTAAATTAAAATAGCTAGTTGTGTATATTATACACCGTGAGATGACGAATTCTGGCCCAAGTATATGGCTGGCTGCGAGAATACCTCACGGGAAAGGCCCCGAAAGGCCTAAACGTATCTGACGTTCTTGTTGACAACTACTGGAGTCATTCTTCCCTTGTTTATTGTGCTTTTAACACAGCACACCTGTAAGAGATGTTGTCTCAGAACAACTACCGTAATAACTGGCCTACCAACAGTGTGCACACACACATACATACACACGCACACACGCTCACACGCACACGCACACACACACACACATACACACGCGCGCACGCACACACACACACACACACACACACACACAGTACGAAACATAGTTGCCTATTTTAATCTAATACTGGATTGCGTATACCTCATTTTTATTCAGCAAGGTAGCTATTCGCAACATCAGTGTATGTTTTATTCGTTGTTTTCTATAACACTTGGCGACAAACGGAGGCGAGCTGGCAGAATCGTCAGCACGCCGGGAAAAATGCTTGGCGGTAGTTTAGATTCCGCCGAGGTTGACTTTGCCTTTCATCCTTTCGGGATCGATGAAATAAGTACCAGTTGAACGCTGAGGTCGATGTAATGGGCTTAGCCCTCTCCCCCGAACTTGCTTATATTAAAGCTTATATCAGTAGGCAACGAATTCTCGTCCGGACATACGACTGGCTGTTAGTACACGTCATTGAAGAAGCCCAACAAGACCAAAATGTATCTGGTGTTCTCACCGGCCACTGCTGAGGCAATTTTTCGTCTCCTTCCAATAACACAGTAAGTCCATAAGAGATATTATCACGGAACGAATACCACAATAATTGGCCTATCGACGGTGTAAATACATTAAATATGATACATAGATGTCTACTTTAATTTAATACTACTTCCAATTTACATGAGCCTATCTTTCTTATCTACTTCGTTCTTGTTCACTTTTCTCTTCTTACTTTTTTCACTTTTATCGCATATATCACTTGAAGATGATCGGAGATTTTACAGACTGAAGTATTGCATAAATAAAAGCAATTACAAAGAATCTACAAGCTGAACTAAATAGTCCAATTAATAGCATTTTTCCCCTTTAATTTTGAACGACCGACTGATTTTGCGCTGAGCTGTAAAGATATAAATGTGACTGAACGTTGCAGACTGACTAAAGCGTTACAAATTACTGTTTCACGATTCTTAAGCTACACCTATACTTCCCACGCTCTAATTCTATTTCTCTCCCTTTCCCTAGCTTTCCTTCTCTCCACCATCTCTCTCTCACTCTCTCTTTCTCTCTCTTTCTCTCTCTCTCTCTCTTTCTCTCTCTCACACACACACACACACACATGCACTTAAAGACAAAGGATGCCACACATACACATTCAATATAGATTTATATACTCAGGCACACACACATGCACGCACACACACATGCACGCACACAGACATGCATGCACACACACGCACGCGCGCACGCACACACGTACACACATACACACACATTCATACATGCATACATACATGCATATATATATATATGTAATTTCCAAAAAACGCAACCTATACACATAGAGTTAAAGAAATATTATGCTCTAAATATATGTGTATGTGCTTGTATATATATATAGATAGATGTATACATAGACACATGATATATACTATGTATTTATGTATATATATGTATGTGCATATATAAGCATGTATATGTGTGTGTGTGTGTGGATGTATGCATGTATGTGTGTATGTATGTATGTATGTATGTGTGTATGTTTGTATAAACGAATATATACTTGCAAACCTCGATAAATTCAGACATACATCACATATGTAAAAAGCGATGACGTATATTCCGATAATTAAGTTAAAAACTGAAGTATTGAATGTCAGGCACAAAAATATTCTTATCTAATTGAAGTTGCTGTGTTAGACGTTAAAAGAAAGCAAAAAAGAAAACCTAGCGGCAATTGTCAGAGACTGTCAAAAGGGAGGGGAGATAATTTTCTAGAAATTAGGAACGAATCTCTTAAAGTTAATCTACATGCTTAGGGAAAAGAGAGTCTGATCGTCTAAGAATATATATGTCCGTGTATTTGTGTGCGTATATGTATGTATGCACGTATACACACGCACACACGCGTATATGTACATTTTCAATTCTTCATTACAATACATACACATATTCCAACAGTGGACGAAAGCAACCAACAAAATGCTCTCAGGAAATCGAATTGCAGTGGGACATTTTTCTGTGGTCACTGAAATGCGACCATATTGGATTACTGAGTTTTAGCAGATTATATCAAGTCTAATGTTTTATCTGCTACTTATTTCATTGATCTGTTGTGATAAGGGTGATATTCAAACATAATAGTTATAATTGTAAATATTAATTACGAGTTGATTATTGGTTATTATAATTATAAAATTGTAATCAAGAATTATTCCTTCAATATGGTGTTCAAGTGAGGCCTTAAACCATTATGGAAGACCATTAAAACGATTGTTGGGTTGCCATAGGTCAACTTGGTAAGGCGTCGCTGTAGTGATCAAAAGGCAAAAGTTTGTAACCAAACATGGAAGGAAAACCGACTTCACACGAAGACAACTTTGCTTTCTTTTGTTTATGAATGAATAATATACGTACGGTGTCACATGCTTCAGTCTTTGTCTAACAGTAAAACGAAGCCCTCTGCTTGATTCACCTTCGTTTTATATAGACTAGAATGAGCATGGAACCGACTTGTTTTGATATTCTTACAACTCAGTGTAATGTATCTTACCTGAGGCAGGATAAATAAATGTCTTGACTGTCAGAACCACCTCGAAAGGTTCGAACTTAATTCTCTCCCACGGCACTGTAAGGTAGCGGGCTGGCAGAAACATTAATTAGCACGCCGGGCGAAATACTTAGCGGTATTTCATCTGTCTTTACAATCTGAGTTCAAATTGCGCCGAGATTGACTTTGCCTTTCATCTTTCGGGATCGATAAATTAAGTACCAGTTGCGTACTGGGGTCGATCTAATCGACTGGCGTCCTCCCCAAAAGTTTTGGGCCTTGTGCCTTGAGTAGAAAAGATTATTTGTGCAATGTAGAAAATATCTCAACTCATTCCACACGATACTGTTATCAAACTCGAAAGACAGCCAAGGCTTGTACGCCTTGCCTTACAAAAATCGACATCACATCACGTAACAACATTCAACACAACTAGTCTTGTGTTATTCAAATTTATTCCGAAAGAAATTAAAAAGGTCCTGTCACATGCACACGATACGTGTAAAAAATTACTCCAAGAAATACCAGACAAACCACTGACATATATTTCAGCAAAGCACAATTCCTCACATATATGAGTTATAGCGTTCTAAAACTTAAAAGACGACTCTTAGTGGTGCTATTAAGTTAGACAAGGCCTGGGTCAATAATGACTAAAACCTATCGAAGTCATCTAAGTTATCTCTCTTCCAATCTATCGATCGATAATAGCGGGAAATTGCGTATTAAAATATAAACGATATTGTAAACTCATTTCTATCATGTGACAATGTCCAAAACAGTGAAGAATAGTGGGAAATAGTATTTGATTATCGTTTGCTTATTTCAATCATTGAACTGCGACCATACTGGGGCACGGTTCTGAAGGAGTTGAACAAATCGATCCTAGAACTTGATTTTTAAAAGTATGGTACTTATTCTGTCGGTTATCTTTTGCCGAACCGCTTCGCTATGGTGAAGTAAACAAAGCAACACTGGTTGTGAAGTGTTTAGTGTGGGGACAACCACAAATACACACACATCCATATATATATATATATATATATATATATATACATGCATATATATATATATATGCATATATATATCTATACGACGGGCTTCCACACAGTTTCCATCTATGAAATTCACTCCCAGGGCATTTGTCGGCTCAGGACTATAGCAGAAAACATTTACCCAAAACTGCTGCAGTATGGGTCTGAACCCGGGTTACAAAGAGCACTTCGTAAACGCACAATCACGCCTGCTCCAGTTGCCAGAAAAACGAACATCGCCGGATTGTATGGTACTGTCCAGGTGTCGAAACTATAGTGATATCCGTGGGGCAGCTGATGATGGATGTGTGTTGTATTGTTGGTAAGGCTGTTGTTGTGTGTGCGGAATGGTTTTGTAAGACATCCATTTGATAATAAACAAGATATATTTGAAGTCGTTAAAAGAAACTATCGGATGCATTTTGCAATTAACTCCTCATTGCACAAGGTTGCATTTGTACGTATTTAATACACAAGAATCACTTGGAAGGGAAATTTTTTTTTATCGTCTGAAATGCAATGAAATGTGCGCGGTTTTTCGGTTGAAGAACTGACGTAATAGCATCAAACACAACAATATAATATCGCAGGATCATAAGCTCTAGAAAATATTTAGTCGTTGGGCTGAGGGAAAAAAGCTTCTGTTAAGTTGAATTGTTTTAAATATAAAACACTAACGCAACATCTTCAACTGAGGAGCGACGACCAAAAGGTTGATTGAATCCATTCGCTTCTCTGGATATTTTGCTTTATATCTTTCTTTATCCTTTACGTGTTTCAGTCATTAGACAGCGGCCACGCTGGGGTACCTCCTTAGATGATTTTAGTCGAAGGAATCGACCTCGGTACACATGATTTTTTTAAAGCCTTATTCCATCGGTCGTTTTTGCCAAACCACTAAGTTACGTAAACACAACAACATCAATTGTCAAACAGTGAGTGGAGGAATAAAACAGACATAAACATATATAAACTGATATACATACATATACATGTATATATCTATATATATACACACATACATACATATACGTATATAGATAGATAGATAGATAGATAGATAGATAGATAGATAGATAGATATGTATTATGTATATCAGTTTCTCTCAACCAAATCCACTCACAGGGGTTTAGTAGGTCCGAGGTCATAACAGAAGACCTATGCCCAAGGTGCCACGTGGTTTGAACCCGGAACCATGTAAGTGGGAAATAAACTTCTTACCACAGTTACACCTGTGCCTGTTTACATATTTAAATATTTGTATATTTAAATCACTGAAATAATCCTGTATTTCCCTCTTAGTAGCAGCTAATGTTAACCATCATCAGGCAAGGAAGACAAGGGTTGTAACTATAAGTGAATTCCACCATTGTCATCTGTGGATTCCCTTGAGGCCAAGAGGTAGAACGAACTCATACAGAGATGGTTGTATTATTTACGTTATTTAAATGATGGATCACTCTCGTATGACTATATCCTTTTCTACTCTAGGCACAAGACCCGGAATTTGGGGCGGGGCAATCGATTAGATCGACACCAGTATGCAACTGGTACTTAATTTATCGACCCCGACAGGATGAAAGTAAAAGTCGACCTCGGTGGAATTTGAACTCAGAACGTAGACAGACGAAATACCGCTAAGCGTTTCGCCCGAGGTGCTAACGTTTCTGCCAGCTCGCCGCCTTTACTATGAATCTTAAAGAGAATCTGTTCAACACATGAAACAGGTGGTCACACACATTTTGCTACTCGTCATCCATTCATTTTTTCTGGTGTTTTTAAATAAAAGTCATTCTAGCTTTTCTTTAAACAACAAGGCTTGATTGAAAAATCGAATAATCTTGTTAACATACATTTTTAAAGACTTGCCACTTTTTAGTTAATTATCAGCCGCACATGGTTGCATTTGTACGTAGTTAATACACAAGAATCACTTGGAAGGGATTTTTTTCTTTTTTTATCGTCTGAAATGTAATGAAATATTCACGGTTTTTCGGTTGAAGAACTGACATAATAGCGTCAAAGAATCCAATTATTGAAGATGTTAGAAAATAATTGGAATCTTCAAACATTAGGAATTGTTTCCCACACGAAACAAAGAAAGAACAATGAATGAATAGTGAAAATATAAACATAATACAAGAATGATATAAGAGTGAGAAATGTTGAAAATAATTAAAAGGATCCAGAAAAAAATATAATAAGATATATCTCAAGTTGTTAAAAGAAATCATTGAATTTATTTTTAACTTATTGTTGTCAAAGATAACATCAAAGAATGCGAATTGCAATAATGAGTACATTTATTTACCATATATATTTACGATTAAAGAGAACAGAATATATCTTTTTGTTTTTGTTTATTTATTTATTTATTTATTTATTTATGTTGCTTTTTGGAGATGATTTAAAATTATTTGAATGACTTCACTATACTAGAACATCTCTAGGTTTCTCACATTCTGTTTTTTTTTTTATTTTACGTATTTGATACATATCACATCAGATTTTAAATTTGAAAATCGTAATCGTAACTGGTTCAAAGTTTATAAAGTATACAATTTTTTTCTTAAACGAAAATTTTGACTAAAGTTTACCTTTATGCATAAAGTGATAAACTATCAAAATTTGGTCTTCCATTATCTGATTCAGATCGATCGACGTGTAAAGCATATCTGATTCTAAGCAAGTTTAACAAGACTTTGTTGGCTTCGAACGAGCCACACTCTTTTAAACTGATTTCTATCAAGAACAAGTCGTATGGAATCGTCTTTATATTCTTATGGAGACTATTCAGAAACTTAATGCTGTTATTTGTTTCAATGAAAAAATTACCAACCAGAGAGAGAGGGGGGAGCATTTTAAAATTAGTATTTAAAAGGTTGCCAAAGTTGAAAGAGCAATTTATTTTCAATAATCCAACCAAGCCTTAAATAAGATCTTCCAATTCCTGCAGACGACAAAATGATATGTGAATATGACACAAGCATTTTATAATTTATCTCTTCTTTTTGTTTATAGTTTTCATGACAGATTGTAAGAGATATCCTTTACCTCTCACAGTGTGTCATGGCTTATCAGTTTTACAGAGACACTTTAATTCATTTAATCAATATATAAATGGAATTCATAAAACCAAATAAATTATTCGGACTTCAATTGATTCCGTGCCTAGCTTTCAGTCGATTCCGTTTATTCGTTATTAATATTTTTTTATGTTTTACTTGTTTCAGTCATTAGACTGTGGCCATGCTGGGGCATCACCCTGAAGAGCTTTTAGCCGAATGAATCGATCCCTTTGGTTTTTTAAAGCCTGATACTTGTTCTATCGGAATCTTTTTGTCGAACCGCTTTGTAATTATCCCATATTGTAATTATCTCCTATTGTAATTATCTTGTTTTATGCTTTCAGTTTATATTCGAAACATTTGATAAAAGATTTATATTTATATTGACAATAAGTTTACAAGCTCAATGAAAATATATAAATATCAAATGTAAAGAGGAAAACTTTCTCCATGTATGCCTAAGTTTCATTCCACTCATATCACAGATGTGTTCCTTGGTATTTTTCTTTTTTATTTCCTGAATATCTAGGCGCAGTCATAGTTGTGTGATTAAGAAGCTCACTTTGCAACCATGTAGATTCGGGTTCAGTCACACTTCACGGCACAATTATCTTACCTGTCTGTACCAATATGTATGAAGGATGGAAACGTGTATAAACTGTTAGCTATTTGTTGGTTGCTAGATATAATCCGTCGTCTGGTTTCGCACAACCACGTTACATCATGGTTCCTTTAGCGGAGTCCTTCTCTGTTGTAAATCTCCGGTTTGAGCATAGTTTCACCCTTCTCTCCTTCCAACCCGTTTGGGAGGCCATGTGAAGGCCAATGGGCACGGTGTTTTTTACTAATCGAAAGATAGATTTGTAGGTTCATGTGTTAAGTGTTTCAAAGTCAAACTTAAGAAAGAAAGAAATACATATCAATAGTTTCAAGATAGAGGATAAGTTCGAGATTTCAACTGCAAAACTGTAAAATCTTAAACAGTACAAATATCGATCTTAATTTTGACTGGTTTTGGCAACAATATTTCGGCCTAGTCTGTTCTAGATCAGACAGGTAAGCAATATAATGATCAAGAGCAAGAAATTCGTTGAACAAGTAATCAATTAAAATGTCATAATAATTATAAAAAGAGAAAGAAAAGGAGAAAACAGAACTGAAAAATCAATTAAATGTGTGCAAAGGCTTGCAAAAGTCTAGCCATGAAGGTGTCGTAATAGATTTAAAGAGAAATGCATTGGTTGAAAGGTGAGGCTGAGTGATAAAGTGGCATTGAGTATCTTAGTTGGTGTCCTTTACATTCTGGGGTCCAGTCCAGCTACGGTCAAATATACCTATCATTCTTCTGAGATTAATGAAACGATGCATTACCTAAGTATTGAAATAGGTTTAAACCACGATCCCTCCTCTAGACATTCCACTCCCTAAATATTTGTGGCCGTGTACCCATGCTAGAAATTAATACATTATACCTACGAGTATTCTATTTGGCGTTCTTCTATAATTGAAAACTCTGTTGTTTTCACTGTCCAATTTTTCCTGTCTTGGTTTGTGTTTGCCACCTTGGAATCCTCTGTTTAGTGGGTTGATCCACTACTCAGGAAGAGACTATTCTAGGGTATGTTCTGCCTTATCTTCGAGACGTCGGGTTAGAATAGAGGCAGCTGATGAAGGAATATTCCAAGTGGCTTTCCGTTTTCCTATGTGTTCGTTCCGTTGTATGTAGTTCATTGTTCTAACGTCCTGTACCCTGATACGCATCTATATACACATGTAGATGTAAGTATGTACATATATGTGTGTATACATGCATATATATTCTTTGTATTATACATATATATGCGTGTGTGTGTGTGTGTGTATGTCTATATATATATATATATATATATATATGTATATATATATATATATACAAAAAATGAGGGCAGGGAATCGTCAATTAATAATAGAATTAACAATTAACAATTTTGCCAAGTAGTTCAGTATGAAATAAACCTTTATCGGTAAGACCATTTATCATCATAAATATAAGGGATTAGCAATTGAGTTGCTTCTCCAACATACTGAAAATTCAGAAACAGCAGTCAAAGAACTACTGATTCTAAACTACAAATTTTTCTCTAAAATGGATGGCGATATTTATGGCACACATGTGTGCCATAAATGTGTGCCATAAATATCGCCATCCATTTTAGAGAAAAATTTGTAGTTTAGAATCAGTAGTTCTTTGACTGCTGTTTCTGAATTTTCAGTATGTTGGAGAAGCAACTCAATTGCTAATCCCTTATATTTATGATATATATATATATATATATATATATATATATATATATATATATATATATATGAAAGACACCGGGATCCAAAAGTAGTCATTGGGTGAACTTTCTCAGGAAACCCAAGGAGAAATAGCCAAGCTCCGTTTCAAAGATGTCAGTCAGAGCAACCTGCTGATGAACCATAATGATCATAACAAACAGGAAATGAACCCTAATGACTAAAATGGACATCGGATAATAGATGTGTCGTTATTATGAAATGACCAACTTTGCGGTCTCAATACACATAAACTTCAATTTTGGTTAGTTCATTTAGTTTCCAGTTAAGGATATTGTAGCTGTAACTTATAACTGGGACGGCTAAAGTGTTAATACCTATTATCTTGTTTTTAGCTTTGAGCTCTATTTTCAGTATTGATCTAACTCGTCTATAATATTCTTTCTTTATTTTCTCTTTTATTTGTGTGTATTGCATCGTATCTAGTTCATTGATTCCTAAATATTTGTATGTCTGGCTTTGGTCTTATTATTATTATCATTATTATTATTATTATTATTATTATTATTATTATTATTATTATTATTATTATATACCACATTAATCAATTCATGGTGAACTCAACTCCTTGCAAAGACTCCATGGATAACGCAACGAAGATAACAATTAGGATTTTCCTAGAAGTTGCGTCCCATGATCTCTATATTTATTTTATTATCCCCAAATCCCGTACTGTCTCGTGTAGCTTCGTGTGTTCTCCGAGATGGAGATGAGTACCACTGTTCTATGTGGCAAGCTTGATAATTGTTGAGAGATTTCTTTTGGCATGAAACTAATGATAGGCTTGCTAATCCCCAAATAAAGTATACTTACATATATATATATATATATATACATACATATTGTGCATACATATACATGCATACATATGTATGTGCATACATATGTATGTGCATACAAGATGATCTTGGCAACGATTCTGAATTCTAATGTAGGGAACTTGTTTCTAGGTTAGAACGACTCACCTTTTCTCTGCCAGAGAGAAATCTTAAAATAAAACTAGAACATACATACAGAGACAAATGAGAGTAGGAACTGTCTTCCTTCAGTTTGTCTTCTATATTTTCGTAGCCTATAGTTATTAACTCACGTGTTCCAATAAGAAGCATATTCGTCTTCTTTTATTACTTTTTAAATTTAAATTAGTTTTAAAATTGAATACTTTTCTGCATATTGATCGCTGGCTTCTGTGATACTATTAGCTGAATGGTATCACACGTTCTTTATATTTTAGGAGGTACTTGTTATTTGTTTTGTTTGTTTTGTTGTTTTTTTTTCTTTTCTTCCCTGAACAATATGCAGCGTTATAATAGAGTTTTTGTACTATAATAACATCACTGAATGAGCTCTGCAGATTATTTTTGTAACAATTTTATTTGAACAACGCTAACAGTTGATATTAATTAGGCAAGACTTGAAGTACAGCACATGTCTTGCTTAAATAATGAGGTAGAGGTGAAACACTGCAGGCAGAAATTATCATATTTCTGGGTGTATTTTGTGAGCAATGAAACAGTCAACATGGCGGCAAAAATGGTGCAGGAAAGAAATATGTAAACCACAAATTAAATAGGAAACCACAACCACAAATGTACTTACTCAAAAGAAACGTGTTTTCATTGTGCTCTAACAGACGTACATGCATAGTGCTACAGTGTGTGTGTGTGTGTGTGTGTGTGTGTGTGTGTGTGTG
>NC_068989.1:95165657-95174108 GCF_001194135.2 Octopus bimaculoides
GGAGAGAGGGAAGGGGAGAGAGGGAAGGGGAGAGAGGGAAGGGGAGAGAGGGAAGGGGAGAGAGGGAAGGGTTATATGTACATACATACATACATACACCCCACATATATGTAAGTGTATGTGTGTGTGTATATAAATATATGTATGCATACATACATGCATATATTTATATATATGCATGCATATATACATATATGTATATATGTGTGTGTATACACACATACGCACGCGCATACACTCACACATGTGTGTATGCACACAGGCGTGTGCGTATGCACGTATGTATGTATTTCTTATTTCTAGATTTTGCTTTATACATCGACGTACATTCTCCCATTAACCCTTTCTCTCACACATACGCACACATCCGCATATCCTCATTCACACACACACACACAGTCATGTATATGTATCTTCAGTTTGAAAATTTCACAATAGTTGTGTTATCAATAAAGCTTAAATGACCGAATATTTTTTTTTCAACCCTAATACGCATTTCTAATGCTTATTATCAAGATATTTTATATTTTATGATATTTTGTAATATTTTATTGTATTAATTTTCTTCAATAACATAAATTTGAGTAATTCCTGGCACATTATGTATAGTTAAATTCAGTCTTTCTCAAATCATATTCAGAGTTATATCCATCCAGTATTTCTGAAATTATATTATCTGCGTAGTCTCAACTTCAGTATCTTCATATTTTCTTGATGGAACTGTACAAGGAAATTAATCAATTACCAAGAGTATAGGAATCAAATTGACAGTTTCTATATAATTAGTTACCACAGCAACGCTTTTCTACATGATACTATAAAAATCAATTCTGAGTTTATTTTCGTTCGGAAACTTTTATCCATTACTCTTACATTATTGTGTATCTGACTTCTAATACAATAGAAAGTGAAACTTTTGGAGATGTTTATGACAATCGAGGACATCTGAAACAATTCTTCGGTTATATGCAATTTAGCAAATGTATAATTATTAGCTGCCAATATAGCGTAGGTTGCAAAATGAATAAATATACATATCTATTCGTCAAGATCTTCTTATTTCTCACTCCCAAGACCACGAGCTTAAGTAGCGTAAGACTGTGTATGGAAATGGTAAGCAACGATGTGCTTAGATGCATCTGATTTGCATAATAGAACAAGGTTGACAGCCAGATATTTGCACAGTGTGGTTTATTATATAAATATTTATTGGATTCATGGCCGTATACATTTAGTCTCACTGTGTAATTAGGTTTTGTGGGTAGGGGCGACCTTTTCTGCAAATTGGATGGAGGATTGAATCAACGAGTGTTATTGTGACTTAACGGATCGTCGGGATCTGCTTACCTCACCTTCACACCATATCGAGAGTGAGCAGTGGAAGACTATATAATAATATGTATAGAAACATTTGATTAGACGCTAGTCATTTGCATAATGATAGAAGAAGTCGTGAAACGTAGGAGTCGATGAGAGAATGAACAACTTGTGCACACAGGGGCAGTTTCGATTTGGATTTAAATGGACGTTATTCCAGATATGATAAACTCTTAGAAAAGAAAAAATTAGAAGCGCATACAATGAGAACCTATTCTAAAGCACAACATTAAAAAAAACAATTCAAATTTGCTACAAATAAATGCACCACCCAAAACACACGCCAATATATATACGCACACACGTATGTGTCTATATATATACACATATATATACACATATATATATATCACAATTTATCGGATACAGCTCTGCATCGTTAGCCAGCTAAAGGAGATGTCCTCTTGTGGTTAAAAAAAATCGCAGTAGAGCCCGTTCGAACGGACAGTCATGCTGAAGTGGCTACGAACTTTACTTGACAGTACAACTACTGCGTTGATCTCTTAGAGAGATTTTAGAACTAGCATTTTTGCTTGTATCCACACACACACACACACACACACACACACACACACACATACATATATATATATATATATATATAAAGTTACTTTGTTTGTCAATGAATGAATTAAGAGCAGTATAATGTACAGAATATATTGCTTATTTAAACAGAATTCCTTTCTCGTAGCTCGAATTTCACGCTACGATATAAACTTTGTGTTGTGAATCTACTTGTCACTAATCACGAAACACTTTCCAGCCAAACAGAGCTATTCTAAAGGGGGAAAATAGAAAACTCATCTAGAGTAGCACAAAAAGCATTAAGTATATCATACAAAACATACAAAGAAATGCATTTCCTGCAGGTGAAAACAGATGCAATAACAGAGAGTCAAACCTCGGAAAAATATACTCTGCAAATAAACAATATTATTGAAAGGGAAAAATCACAATGAACAAATACATCGACGTTACTAGAGCGATATTCAAAGCTAAATATATACAACAAATACACTTCTCCCGCAATTATCGTCAATTTAAATAGAACATCCGTCTTAAAAAAATACTTTGGATTGGAAGATAAATACATAAACGGAAGATTTAATGGAAAATGATAGGCTGAGCGACTCTATACGTAACTGCTTCCAAAATATTTTCTTCTAAATCGCAAAAAAATACAGTATAATCACATATTTGCTAAACAAGAAATATGAAATCATATCGCACTGCCGACACCAAAATAAATTAAACTTCAGAAAATGTTCCCATATGAAAACAGGGTGGAAGACCAAGGATGTAGCAACGATGGTGTGAGTAGTATAAAAAGGAACCCCTATCGAACAGTAAAGCAGAACACTTTTGAAATCTTGCGTCATATCGTTATGTTAGACTTAAACCAAATACTCCTTCGCTTTTTTACTTTCCTTTATTTTTGTAACTCTTAACCTACTAATTCTGGTTTTTTTGCCGACTTTTTGAGAGTAACTTCTAAGAAACAAAAAATATCGCTTGATTTACGATCAAATGATTGTCAGCCATGATTAACCCGTTTTATAAAGTTTATTTGGAAGAGATTTTGTAGTTATTTCCTGCAGATAGATCGACCGGTATAGGCTTTTCTCGTCGACTTCCTAACACTGTATCTATAACGCATTTCATTGTATTTCATTAATTTTGTTTATTTTAAATTCCAGGATTGCCTTCCCTGACTTTTTTTGACCAGAATTAATCATCCATCTCACTGCGAGTTTAAGTACAGTTAAAGCGTAACTCATGAACAGCTCGGTAACACAAAACATGCTTTCGCTACTTGCTTCATCGTACTGTGTAATCGGAAGCAAACATAGCTACCCTCCTCTCGGCACTCGCACTTCTGGTCCTGCTTAAATATTATGAATTACGAGAGATGAGTGAGGAAAGACTGCACCGGTGCGTGGTTGGAACTCGTTACAGCTGAGTAGACTGGAACAACGTGAAATAAAATGCCTTGCTGAAGGATACAACACACCAAATGGTTTAGAAATTGAATCCACGACCTTATTATAAGCCGAACACTCTAACCACGCGGCCATGCGCCTTAACCATTAAAGACATATTTGGGTCAATTTGTTCAAGAAAACCGTTCCTGGCATTTTCGCAGTCTTATAACTGAAATAAGTAATAGCTAAAGGTTATGTATGTTGACGCCAATTTTATTGTTTTCTGATTTTCATGTTGTTACTCTGGACTGGCTATTTTTACTGCTGTCTTCTTTCAACACCTACAACAATTTCTATGTTTTTAGCGGTTAAAACTCTCTCCCCAAATATATTAGTGAAAATGTTGACTTCAGCCTGTTTATTAATGAGAAGCAGACAAAATACAATTTACAAACACATAATTTGTCTATCGCCAATACGGTGTTGGTTAAGTTTTAAAAAGTTTAAAACAATATTAATTTAACTAAACATAGCACTTTTCTGTCCCATCTCATTACTTACCGTCTCTTCAATGCAGGAAGGAGTTCGTTCACCTTTTGAGAAACACCGATTCAACTAGTCAATATCGTTTAGTAGACGGACAGACAGACAGACAGATAGATAGATTTTTTACTTCCTCTTTTCATCTATTAACTTTTTCGGTGTCTGCTGGTACCAAACACCCGTTACCTCACATCTATATCTACGGCAGAGTAGCCAATGGAGGTTTGGGGGCTACTTTGCCGTGTCTACGCTGGCACACTTTCTGCGCAAGACTTTCACAAGCACTAACAATGTGAGTCACGCTTTCGACCCTCTTCTCACACATTCCGAGTTCAAATTCTGCCGAGGTCGACTTTACCTTTCATCCTTTTGGGATTGAGTACCGGAGTCCATGTAAACCACTTACCCCTCCCCCAAAATTGCTGGCCTTGTGCCATATTTGAAACGATAATAATTGTTATCAAATCAGTGAGCTGGCAGAATCTTTAACGCATCGGATAAAATGCTTAACGGTATTTTTTCCGACTCCTTAAGTTCCGAGTTCAAATCTCGCCCGGGTCGACTTTGCCTTTCATCCTTTCACAATCGATTAAAGTAAAAGTACCAGTCAAGTACTGCGATCGACGTAATCGACTTGCCCCTCCCCTCAAAATTACCGGCCTTGTGTCAAAACTAGGAGGGATTATTATAATTATTAGTGCTGCTTGTTTTATATAACATTCCCTTTAATGGTAAAGCTGTGCGTATTTCGAAGCCGTCTGTGCATAAAATGGATAAGTGTTACAAAGTGTGATTGTTTACCGATACTATAATGCTTTTTTTTATAGAAAGGGAACAGGGAGTTGATAATTTATGTGCTCTCTCTCTCCCTCTTTCTCTCTCCCTCTCTCCTTCTCCTGCTCTGTCTCGGCCTCTTCCTCTCTTTCACTCTATATCTTAATCACGCACACACAACTTACTCAACACAATAAATACATACAAACCTCATGAGAAAGGTTACATGAGTTGAAATATTTCCAACGCCCATCTATGTATATTGAATAAAAGCTTTTGCTTTTAACTGTGAGAAATGGTGTTTTTCCTTCATCTAAATAGAAAAGGCTCGTCTAGGCAAATTTATTATATTTCGTAACAACATATTTCCACACTGAAAAAGAAATCTATCGGAAAACACGAAGCTTAACACTGGCGCTGTCTTGCATATACATTCAAGATACAAACGTTTTGTTGAGATCTATGGAAATTATATAGATCGTGATTTTGACACACATACATCAACGACTACATTTTTAATCGGTGTCTGGTCGATGCTTAGTTGTATTAGAGCGATTATTTTGAAAATATTACGAGTGTATAAGTGTATGTCTGAACAGGACTCTCTCGCTAAAGTGTTTCCGATGCCAACAATTAAGTCACAGACAAATCACTGGTACACGTCTCCTACACTTGCTTATTTATCCTCACATTTATCTGTCTACCCCACCCTCTCTCTCTTTCTCCCTCCCCCCCTAGACACACACACACACACACACACACACACGCGCATATATATCAGCGTGTCTGTTGGTATGCATCTATCTATGTATATATACATGAGAACCTTATTTTCTTTTATTCTTTTACTTGTTTCAGTAATTTGACTGAGGCCATGCTGGAGCACCACCTTTAATCGAACAAATCGACCCCCGGACTTATTCTTTGTAAGCCTAGTACTCATTCTATCGGTCCCTTTTGCCAAACGGCGAAGTTACGGGGACGTAAACGCACCAACGCTGGTTGTCAAGCAATGGTGGGAGGACAAACACACACACACAAATACATTCATACATACATACATACATACATACTTACATATATACACATACATTATTTCATCTTTTGTTGTTTACACACCCGTCTTCGTCTTTTGTTTTGTTTGTTGTTTTTTTGTAAATTCTAACAATGTGTGTGTATATATATATATATATATATATATATATATATATATATATATATACATATAAACGACGGGATTCTTTCAGTTTCCGTCTACCAAATCCACCATAGAAGAAGACACTTGCCCAAGGTACCATGTAGTGCGACTGAGCTTGAAACCATGTAGTTGGGAAGCAAGCTTCTTTACATATTTCATACATATATATAAGTACACACACATACATACATATATATTGTTTCGGTGTTAACAACACTGAAATAGGAAATCTGTTGCATATGCATTTAATATGCAATTACTAAATTGCGGCGAGCTGGCAGAGTGGTTAGCACGCCGGGCGAAATGCTTAGCGGTATTTCGTCTGTCTTTACGTTCTGAGTTCAAATGCCGCCGAGGTCGACTTTGCCTTTCATCCTTTCGGGGACGATAAATTAAGTACTAGTTGCGTACTGGGGTCGATCTAATCGACTGGTCTCCTTCCCAAAAACATTGTGTTTTGTACCTAGAGTAGAAAAGAATATAGTTATATGTGCATGTTTTTGTTTGTATGTCTGTCTGTATGTATATGCATGTACGCACTCGCATGCACTCACACATATAGTGTATGTATGTGTGTGTGTGTGTGTGTGTGTGTGTACGTACTGCTGAACTTTGAGACATTTTTAACCGTTGCTTGCTTGTCCGTAATATAAAATGCATAAAACACAAAAATTGCACTTAAAGTTCAAATCTATGCGTCTCAGAAGAAAAATTAGATACCAAAATGTCAGAAGTGAGTTGTTACTAATATTAACATTTTCCGGACTACTAACCTTGCCTTAAGTGTATATAATCTATGCGAGTATGTGTGTGTGTGTGTGTGTATGTGTGTGTGTGTGTGTGTGTGTGTGTACACACACAGGCTCTATGTTTCAATCGGCTTGATCTCTGGTCGTCATTAAGTATCTTATTTCTGGATGTGTACATCGTTGCGGATTGTACACGCTGGTAGCGTAATAGATGAGAACGTTATTACATTTTTTTTCTTTTTTTCGTTCAGAAATAACTTCAAAAATAAAGGTTATATGTTCGCATCCAATTCTGAACTATATTTACATCCAGTATAATATACTACACCAGATGACGGCTTCAGATCAGTATCGTAAATAATTTATCTCCAATATATTCAGCTAATAGTCCGGGAAATCATCATCTAATTACTATAACAACTATTTTTTTCTTTTCTTTCTTCTTCATCTAGAACCGAACTCGGACAGTCCCAACAAGTAACTTATGCAACGGACGTTCATTTTAGGTCGTTGGTGCACTCAATATCTCGTATCCATAGTGTCTCGTATTAATTGGTTAATGTTATTATAAAGTGAGATCTTTCGATCTTGTGCCATGAATAGGCTTCCATAGCAACAACCGATGTACAACTTTATATTCACTTCTTCAACAGTGACCAATAAACCTTAATCTCTTTGTTCTCGTAATGTTGTTGTTGTTGTGGTTGTTGTTGGGATTAGATTGCCATAAAGTTTGGCATTGGTGTTTATGTTTCTTTCATAATGTGTTAATTGTTGTTTGTAGTAATCTAGTTTTAGCACCGCCCAGCTGATTTTATTACTTTCTTACTAAAAGAATATTGTTCATTATTTCTGCCGAGATTCTGATTGAAGCCCGACATTTCTAACACACAAGTGTCTTTGACATGTTCCTCGAAAATTAAAATATTCCACGTTTATAAACTCACTACCAAACAATACAGCAAATGTCTGAACTGTCAGTGTCACTGTATAAGTAAGATAGTCATATACATACTGTATATATAATGGATATATTGATGTTATATTATTTAAAATAATGATCTCACACTGCCATCTGGTGTAATATTACTGGACAATCTAATGTATTCATATGAAACAACTGTATATTAAAATGCTGATGAGTAAAACATCTATAATTTGGGTACAAATGTTTTGTTCCGATATAGAAATCGGTAGATAAAAGAAAAATTGCTGATTTATACGAAAGCTAACCTGGTTGGAATTCAATTAATACACTCAAGTAAAATAGCTCGGTTCGGCTCAAGAATGTGCCAGACATTTGTCACTGCGGATATCAAAGCAGGTGAAACTGAGTCTGACGATCCACCAATTCTCTAAGTGAAGTTCTGTGTGTCTAACACACAGGTCTCTTAGCGATATTTCTCTGAGACTGAAATATTACTGCTAGTGCCGTTCCATAATTGTATACACATTATGTTATCCAAGTCGATACTTTACTTTCTCAAATGTTTATTTTTCCGCTACTAATAATTGATTTATTGACATCCATACTTAACAATTACATTTCTATTGAAGTAGATTGAATGACAACTACGGCGTAAGAGCAACATCCAGAATATTTTGCTGCACTGTATTGATATGTCCAGTTACTTTCTGATTACAAATCTCCCTCAGGTTGACTTCGGTTTTCGTCCATCCGGGATTCATGAACTAAATACCTGTGAATGCAATGTCACTGGCCCTAAATTTGTAACCGTGTGCTTATATTATAAATAATTTTTGCTGTTCCGGTTTTACTAAAGCTTTCGTATTATTTTCTTTTATCCTTTAACCATTGAAAAAAAAAAAAAAACATTTGATTTTTCTTTTTTATTTCTTCTTTTTTGTTTTCATTTTATTTTTGCCT
>NC_068989.1:95174630-95175629 GCF_001194135.2 Octopus bimaculoides
ACACACACACGCACACACACACACACGCACGCACGCACACAAACGCATAGAAACACTTACGCGCACGCACACACACACACACATACACGCATACAAACACTCACACAAGCACACAGCATTAAATTAAGGACAGTTGCTCTATTTTTCTTGGCGTTTTTTCCCTTTCTTTTTGTCCATTCGAAATTTCAAAACGATACGCATTTCTAACTATGGTGCAGATATCTTCAATTAGATATGCTCTACCTGTTATTCAAGAGATTACTTGCTGCAAGAAATAAGAAAAGTACGGTCAATTTGGTGGTTACGACATATCATTTCGACTGAAAAGGATTCTTTTGTTAGAATGCCTTCAAGTCATGTATACGCCATTTTCGCCTCGTTACTCATGATTATCTAAGATGAGGTTAATTCCTGTTTCCGAAAAAAAAAATGAATAAGATCCTTTAACCCATAATAATCAGTAGATAAGCTATTCTTAGATCGTTTTTATTTCCCATTTGATTTGAAATTTGATCAAAAATTAGTTGTTGGTGCCACGCCAAAAGTTTTATTCTTTTGTGTGTACATATATGCATATGTGTGTAGATGTGTGTATATGTATGCTTCTGTGAGTGTGTATTATTGTGGATAGCATGAATCAAATAACTGAACAGGTCATCTATTTATACAGGCAGGAACTGCATCATTTCACATCTTATTTCAGCACAACAATTCTTAAACTTGTGAGATACACAAGTTCTTGAAATTCTATCATTAAGTTCTTATAACTCTATCTGGAAGAACAAAAGGCTACGGACGTGATACATTCCAATTACATTTCCAAATTCCAAATCTTCAGATGCATTTGGCGTATATGTAATAAAAACTGTTTCGACTCTATTTTCGAGTAATTCTTCGAATTATACGGAAATAAAATTATGTCTGTGTGCGTGTGTATGTGTATGTGTATGTATGTATGTATGTATGTATGTATGTATGTATGTATGTATGTATGTATGT
>NC_068989.1:95175945-95178804 GCF_001194135.2 Octopus bimaculoides
TTAGTGGCTAGCGATCAATCATGGCGAAGGCCAGACATAGGTGGTCAGACAGGAGAGTTAGGAAGAAGGGGCGATAAAAAAAATAGTAATAGTGATCCCAAACGAAGGTGCGCGGTGGTGGTAGTGGTGGTGGTGGTGGTAGTGGTGGGCGGGGAGTCCATTACATCTATTCTAGTACTCGGCTTCTTTTATCGGTATCTAAAGGATGAAAGGCAAAGTCGATATCGGCGGAATTTCAACTCAGAAAGTAAAGACGGACGAAACGCCGCTAAGCATTTTGTCCGGCGTGCCAAAGGTTCTGCCAGCTCGCCGCCTTAACCGATAACCGGGTAAATATTAGCGGTAGAAATACCAGATATTTTGTGAGAGGTCATGTGATTTATGACGTCACCTGAGTATAGCTTTTTGTTTGTGGCTCAAGCAGAATGTTTACCCTTGAATAACACACATATCAGTAACACGTCACGCGAATAAAATATAACATTAATAATGGATGGCATGAATAACATATACAATGAATATTAACATCACATGAATAATAAATATATCACATCTTAACAGATGGATGTCTGCTCTGACCTTCTGTTTGCCTGATATAATATAAAATGGTTCAGTTAAACAGATGTTACAACTCTTTAATTTGTTTCTGAAAGCTTTTGCTATATCAAGGAAATCCCAGACAACTGTGCTGTCCTCCTTCTCTTTCTTTTTCTTTTTGTCCTTCTTCTTCTTCCATTTAAGATGTAATGTTTATTTTAGAATTTGCTGTTTCAAGAAAGGTGGTCGCTTACTTTGCATTCGAAATAGAATCTCTGTTAGACATGTGCGAGACATTATTATTATTCATCGTCTGCAATAGTGGAGACTTATTTTCAGGCAGTAATTCTTTATAGCAACCAGAGTAGTTTTTGCTGACATCTTAAATTTATGTTTAGGCTGTGTGATACTATGCTTGCTTCCCAACCACATGGTTCCGGGTTCACTCCCACTGCGTGGTACCTTTAGCAAGTGTCTTCTACTATAGCTGAGGGCCGACTAAAACCTTCTCAGTGGATTTAGTACACGGAAACTATTTGGTCGGAAATGCTGAGAAATGAAGATTACTCTCTTGAGAAGACAACGACGCTAATGTTCACAAATTACTACTGTAAATATCTTTCATCTTTTATTTGTTATAGTCAACAGGCTGCGGCCATGCTGGGGCACCGCCTTGAAGAACTTTTATTCGAATGAATCATCTCCGGGACTTGTTTCTTTTAAGCCTCGTACTCATGCTATCGATCTCTTTCTACCGAGCCGTCAAGTTACGGGGACGCAAACATACCAATACCGGTTTGCCAAGCGTTGGTGGGCGACAGAGACACAAATACACACACATACACATACACACACACACATATATATATATATATGTGTGTGTGTGTGTGTGTGTGTGTGTGTATATGTGTATATATTTATATATATATGCATATATACATACATACACACACACACACACACACACACACACATATATATATATATATATATATATATATGCATATATATATATGTATGTATGCATGTATGTATGGTGATAGATAGATAGATAGATAGATAGATAGATAGATAGATAGATAGATAGATAGATATTTTGCCGAATGTAGAACAGCATAATTCTTCATATGGGATTAAATACCAAAATCCTTTCCTTGAAATGCCACCCCAATTTGGTATTTCCGTTCTTCCTATTACGATAAAATAAATACTAATAATAGAGTGAATATTATATATTATAGAATATAATAATGTATATATTTTTATAGACTAATAATATATTCAGCTGTAATACGGACACTCAACTATTCCTTTCCTTTAAAGCAAAATCTACATTGTTCTAGAAAGTTTCTGTAAGAGAGAAGAAGGGAGAGGGAGAAAAAGAGAGAGAACGAGAGCGAGAGAGAGAGAGAAAAGCACTGGGAATTCTTACTCCATTGTGCAGAAAGGATTATTGGACGGTATGGTATCGATTATTATTGGTTTTGTTTTCAGGGATATTTTTTAGTTTTATTTTGCTTTCCATGTATCTTGCTTCGGTTATTCAAATGCTTTTACAAGCAAATTTCCACTTGTCAATAAAATTATACACACGCATTACAAATGTTTTCTATTGAGGGGACAACAAGGGAAAAGAACAACCTTTGTCTATTATCAGAGCTGTAAACAACGCTGAAATATTTCAACTGGGATGGATCAGAACGGACATAGTTTGTCTACATTTACCTCTTTACTTAAAAGTAGGTCACCAGTTTTAATGTACTCTGCATGGCCAGAAAGTCTTATACGCCTGGCACAAAATGTTTCTAAAGCAATCGGTCGGGTTACGAATTTGTCTTGCGTTATCTTTTACTGGTTTCAGCCATTGCATTCGGACCATACCAGGCAACAACTGGAAGGATTTCGAGGAAGAAATCCACCCCAGTACTTATTTTTTTAAAAATCTAGTACATATTTATCGGTCGCTTTTTCAGGCCACTAAGTTACGGGGACTTAAAGAAACCAATATCGGTTGTCAAACGGCGGGGTAACAAACACGAAGGCACACACACATACATACATATAATGCATATATATATATATATATAAGTCAGTAAATAGTGGGGCTGTGTTAACCGCACGTGGAGAAATAATAGGAAAATGAAAAATAGGCAGAATGCTAAACTGGAAGCATATTTTAATAAAGATTTCTAACCGATTTTCATTGCGAAAGCAAATTATCAAGAAGAAGGAGAATGAAAATGTTTTTTTACAAAGAAGTACAAAATGAAGAAAATAATATATAAAACAATAATATATATAAAAAATAATAAATATACCCAT
>NC_068989.1:95179650-95180688 GCF_001194135.2 Octopus bimaculoides
ATATATATATATATATATATATATATATATATACACGCACAGACACACATACACATATACACACACACACACATATATTTACATACGGACACACATACAAGCATGTATGTGTGTGTATTGCACATATTGCAGATGCTTTAACGGAATGGATGGATGGATGATGATGATGATGATGATGATGATAATGTGCCTACAGTTTATCGTTACACTGATTCTGAGATTGTAGTTTTGGTTAAAAGTCCAATGATGAAAATGAGGAAGATGTGAGAGAAAGAATCTCTATTAACAGGTAAATTACGTTGACAACTGAACTGCTGGCTGGACAAGAGGAACGAGGTTTTGCAAGTGAACAAGAAATCATGAACGTTTGCTTGCTCCAAGATAAACTTATTAGAGGAAAACCCAAGTAGATGAAGCGACAGACACTGCACGATATATTCCAGAAAATAGCCAGGAAGCAGGAAGAAGCAGCAGCAGTGTCCACACTTGGATAATCCGCTGCCATCAACTTCAAGTCAACCCAGATGTGCTGACATCACCATTTCCTCCACAGGTTGAAGCTGTTCCTGATGCTGAGGATGTTGTCACTCTCAGTGATGAAGGGGATTATCCTGACAGCCCATCTGCTGTTTGGCTTCTTTTCGAGGCTACAGTAATGACTAAAATTCTAAGGAAATATTTTATTTAGTTGAATTAAAATTCTATTATTTAATTAATGAACATTAAAATTTCATTTGCTTTTCATTTAGTGTTTAATTTTCTTTCTTTAAAGGATTGTACAGGTAGTAATTTTCTGTTAATATATACAGCAGATGTAACCATAAAAAAAATTGGGCATTTTTGAAAATCCGGCTCTCCTCAGGTCCGGAGGTTGCCGGATTTTTTAATGTCAACCTGTATATAAAAGGTGCAGCGTCGCACCGATAACCAGCTGGCGGAAGGCCTGTCTGGGGTTAAACTAGGAGTAACATGGAACGGCCACTTTGACGTGGCCAATGACTTCACTTGTTATATATATATATATATATATATATATAT
>NC_068989.1:95180941-95181619 GCF_001194135.2 Octopus bimaculoides
ATTTTGTGTTCTTTGCTACATTGGTTTCTATTAACCCATTTATTCTATCAGAAGAATTTTTATTCATTAAGATAGAAGAAATACACATAAATATATATATATATATATATATGTATGTATATGTATATATATGCAGATAGATTAATAGACAGATGTAGATATAAACATGTGTGTATGTGTGTGCGTGCGTGCGTGCGTGCGTGCGTGCGTGCGTGCGTGCGTGTGTGTATGTGCGTATAAATCAGGTCAGATGTGGAGGCATGCGCCATTGCAGCGCGCTGGTGTATTCGCCATTTGTCGGTGTATTCCCGGGTCCTCCCGGGTGACCCATTGGGCAGGGTTGCAGTCGGTCCTCATCTCCGTGATATACCTCTTCATCTGCCGCGACCATGTGCCATATTGTGAACCAACAGGAGCCGTCAACCCAGTCGGATCTTCAGAGCGAAGAGAATGCGACAAGCAGGATCTCAATCGGAATGAAACAACGGACGAGAAGCATCCCAGAAGAGTCGTTGGCTGGATATGAAAGCTGATCTAAGGTAACCCTATACACACATACACACATACGTACATACATACATACATACATACATACAGTATCGCAAAGGCATATTCCAAGGAGACAACATCTCTGTGATGTTTATACTTTCTGTAAACTCCTTGTCATTCATGTTAAGG
>NC_068989.1:95182717-95186366 GCF_001194135.2 Octopus bimaculoides
AAGAAGAAGAAGAAGAAGAAGAAGAAGAAGAAGAAGAAGAGAGGGAGAGCGGAGAGAAGAAGAGGGAATACTTGTTGCATTGTTTTACCTCTTCATCACCACCTCGCCTTTCCTTTCTCTCCTTTTGTTTGCTTAATTGATAGTCCCTCTCTCACTCTATCTTTCCTTCTCTCTCTTTCCTCATTTTCTCTCTTTCTCTTTCTCCCTCTCCCACCCCACCTCACCCCACCAAGTCCTTTATTTCGATTTCTTTTATTTTTCGTTATTTCATTTCGATATTTTGCCTGCAACGCTTTCTTTCCCTCTCATTGTCTCCCTCTCCCTCTGTTCTCTCTTTATCTATCTATCTATCCGTCTGTCCGTTTGTCTATTTACATCTTCAAGTATTGAGTTCTAGTTATCGTGTTTATTATACCGGACGGACAGACACACACACACACACATATATATACATATATATATATATATATATACATATATATATATACATATATATATATACATACATACACATATACAGGGAGCGATGGGTAAATTGTTATCATTTTATATTTTTTATTTCGCGCTTGCGCATTGTTTGTTTTTGATTTCGTCGACTACACAGTATCGTAGGGTCATTTGGGCACCGTATGTGAGAAAAACAGCACCCTGAAGCAATTCACTTTGCCAGAAGTTTGAAAATGACATACTGTACTGCTTGGCATTCGCACCGGAAGCTCCAATACGAACATTTCAGAGTGATTTGGTGTCAATCTGAGGACAGTGCAATCTGAGGGCATGTACCGAGAGTGATAAAAGTCAAACATCCAGTCAACATCATGGTGTTTGGAGTGATCACTAGTGATGGTGACGTTATGACTCCATTCATCTTCCCACACGGCCTTACACTCAACATAGACACCTATATCAAGTGCCTGGAGGAGGTAGTGCTGCCCTGGGTCAAGAGGGAAACTGCTGGAAGACCTTATGTTTGGCAACAGGACTCTGCATCATGCCACACAAGCAGGAGAAACCAGTCGCGACTGTCAGACAATTTCTGCGATCACGTCACCCCTAACATCTGACCACCTAACTTCCCAGACTGCAACCCTCTTGATTATCATATGTGGAGTGCAGTTAAACGAGAGACAAACAAAACTCCTTGTAACACCAAAGATGAACTGAAGGCAAGGATTATAGCAGCATTCAGCAACTTAAACAAGGAGACTGTCCAGAAGAGTTGCAGAAGATTCCGAAGTCATCTGGAGGCCATGGATGAAGCGAATGGCGATTTTATTGAATAAATTTACTCATCAGTATTTCAAGATATTTTTATGTAATTTTGGTAAATATATCTGTTAAAATGAGATGTCAGTGTTGTTTTCATTTTTGCGTAACACAGGCACATTTTTACATACATATTCACATACACATATACTACTGGCAGGAACTACTGAGAAGTTTATCAGGAAGGCATGAACAAATTGTGGCAACAAAGACAGAGTGAAAACGAGCATTATATAAACATTGCGCACCCCAAAGGATATCTTTACCGTTTCGACGCCAAAAGCAGCACCAGTCTTTGCAACGATGTCAACAGTGATAAAGAGAAAAAGAAAAAGAATTTGAGCGCAGCTTTGGAATAAAGAAACAAAGCTCACACGGAAGACAAAACTCTACTTGGAACGGAAGTCATGAAACACATGTAAAACTGAAGATATGATGGAAGTCTCTCGCAGTCCGAGAAAGGGACTTCTGCAGTTTCTTTACTGAACAACTTTCATAAATGATTTATTTCTAGTGATCAAATGCATGCTCTGTACATTAGCTTATTTCCCCTATCAAATCGATGTTGCCTAAACAAGTGTATGGCGTGTCACATGTCAAGCGTCGAAGTGATCGCAAGGTACCGTGAGGAGGAAGTGTTTTGCCCAAGAACACAACGCACCACCCAGCCCAGGAATTGAAACTACCACCTCGCCTATAACGCTCTAACTATTGAAGGTATAAAAAGCATATAAATATCACACTTAGAGGAATCAGCTCTATTCCTTTCTCTGGAAATCACAAGGCGAGTTAATCACCAATCCCGTACAGCAACCAAAGCCCGCCTGTCGTATATCTATATCTATCTATCTATCTATCCATCTATCTATATACTCTCTTTTACTCATTTACTTGTTTCAGCCACTCGACCTTTAGTCGAACAAATAGACCTCAGGACTTATTTTTTGTAAGCCTTGTACTTATTGTATCGGTCTATTTTTGCCGAACTGCTCAGTTACGGGGACGTAAACACACCAGCATCGGTTGTCAAGCGATGTTGGGGGGGGGACAAACACAGACACACAAACACATACACACATACTTATATATATACATATATACGACGGCTTCTTTCAGTTTCCTTCTACCAAATCCACTCACAAGGCTTTGGTCGGCCCGAGTCTATAGTAGAAGACACTTGCCCAAGGTGCCACGCAGTGAGACTGAAACCGGAACCATGTAAGTTGGTAAGCAAGCTACTTGCCGCACAGCCACTCCTGCGCCTATATATATATATGTTTCTCTCTCCCCCCCTCTCTCTCTCTCTCACTCCATATATATATATATATATATCCATACACCGGGTACTCCGACACCAGAGACAATGTGTGTATGTTGGAAAGTTCCAGACAGAGAATTCAGTCTGCAAAAGAATAAAAAAGTAGGAAAAAAATAAAGTGAGGAGAATAAAGTTGATAGCTCATCTTATTTCAGAGGGTACGGACCAATCTCCATACCCTCTGGAATAAGATGAGCTGTGAACTTTATTCTCTTGTCTTTATTTTCCTGTCTACTGTTTTATTACTCTATGTTCTGTGAATTCTGTCCGGAAGTTTCTTACATACTCATCTTGACTCTGATCACGGAATACCCAATGTATGGAGGGATATACCAGAAACAGTTGTAAGACATCACTTCAAATTCACCTTACTCTAATTAAATACACTAAGTTACCTGAGATACTCATCCTACCTTGGTTTTATTATCATTTTCCTCTAACATATACCTGCTAACTCGGAAGCCTACTTCGGATCCCTCAACTGTGAATTTGGAACCTAGCAGATGACCAATCATAGTACTTACACAGCGTACCTATTCGTTTAGATCACCAGTGAACTAAACCCTTCATATTGTGTGTGTGTATATATATATATATATATATATATATAGAATATGTACATACAAACATACATTTGTTGAATACAACGATGTATTAGATTGAATTCCCTCTGAGCGTTCTTTTTGTAGGCATTTGCAGGCTGGGAATATTTCATATGTTCAATTCGAATTTCCCTAATTTTGGATCGCCTGGATAACGTTCTGTTAACATATGTTTTCGGAAATATCAATAGTAATTCAATGATATTTTTCAAGGCGCTGCCCCAGCATGGCCGCAGCCTAATGACTGAAGCAAAGAAAAGAAAGTAAAAGAAGGTATATATATATATATAGATAGATAGATAGATAGATAGATAGATAGATAGATAGATAGATAGATAGATAATCATAAATATATAGGGCTTAGCATGAGATGCTTCACCAACATACTGAAAATTTAGAAATAGCAGTCAAAGAACTACTGATTCCAAACTACAGATTTTTCTCTAACGGATGCGCCATCCGT
>NC_068989.1:95186928-95187500 GCF_001194135.2 Octopus bimaculoides
TGGTCGGTGGTGGTGCTGATGGTCGGTGGTGGTGCTGATGGTCGGTGGTGGTGCTGATGGTCGGTGGTGGTGGTGATGGTCGGTGGTGGTGCTGATGGTCGGTGGTGGTGGTACAGCTGGCAGTGCACAATAAGAATCAACAGGCTATAAATGCCATGTTAAAACTAAGTCAGCTGATGGTTAAACATTCTAATGACTTCCCTATTATGCTCCCCATTGAAAGCCGATCGTTTCCTCTGCTGTTTCTGGTCAGATTGGGGAAACAAACCTGTGCAACTTATATTCTTGACATTTTCAATGAATTTGTTTCCAGTTTTGCCAATTTACTTTTTACTATAATTATGTTGCTCTTGTTATTGTTGTTCTTGCTGCTCTTGTTCTCTGCTTTGTTTTTCTGTTCCTATTTTTGTGTTTCAATGTAAAGGTTTTTTTTTATGTATTTTTATTTTGTATTTGCTAATGTTTTTGATTATCTGTTTTTCTTGATTTTGTTCCGTTTATATAATATAATATACGCATATATATATATATATATATATATATATATATATATATATATATATATATATATA
>NC_068989.1:95188449-95203224 GCF_001194135.2 Octopus bimaculoides
CTGAAGGGAAGAGAGAAAACCAGGGTTACTTTCAGACCAACCAGTAACAATAATCTTTCCCAAAAACATCATCAACCATTCCGAGTTTCTTTTACCATTTATTTTTCTTGTGCCGTGGTTCTCGACCATTTTTTTCTTCACCTCTGCATATCTTTGATTCCTATTTTACTTGAACCGACGCTCACAGCCATTCGATGTTTAAAAAATCCTACTAAAGTTTTATAATTAAATACTAATATTAGTTATTGCAGAAAAAAGTGTTTGACTATTTTGTGTATAATGCAAGTATAATTAATTTATTACACATAAATTTTAAGAAAACAATAATCTGATATAAGCCCCGACCCCCACCTAAGGGTCGTACGAACCCCGGTTGCGAAGCACTGTTCTTGCGCTTCCCTACTTTCAGGCGAATACCAAAGTTCATACAGACCAACACCAATACCAGTTTTTCGTTGTTTTCTGACGTTTACGAAATTGGAAAGAATCAAACAGTCTGACACCAACGTCGTTTTTGCCATCGGCCGAAACACACGGACATCATCAAGGTTTGTGGTGTTTTCTTTACTCCCTGGTGAAGAGGAAGGCTTGTGGCGTTGCACTGAACAACACTCCTCATAGCAACTAAAGTTTACCAACTTTGATTGATTTTTGCCGAGATAAACCATCACTATTTTCTTCAGATTCCGGCTTTTTCTTGTTCTATTTTTGTCTGATGGGCAAAGTTGTTTTGTAAGAAATTTCAGACGAAGGAACGAACGAAACGTTTTAGATTATCGAGTTGCGTCTCTCTACTTCAGGTTCAAATTTCTTTCTTGGAGTCGATAAAAGTGTTTTGTTCTTTGAGATCGATCAAAAATGTATTAGTAATACGGTAGATCGATGCTGTCTAACATATCTCCTTTCCTGCAAATTTTGGCTGGGCGCCATATCAGAATTTAATAATAATAATAATAATAATAATAATAATAATAATAATGGAAATTGCTGGACGCCGGAATGGGTGTTTTTTTAAAAGGATTGCATCGCAGCTACGTAGTTCCCAAGCTCGATATCACTCAGTGACTCTTTAGTTGCCTAATACTTTGTAAGTATTAGAAACTGTGAGGAAACTTGTCGTGTATGTGTGCGCGTGTGTGTTCGTATGTGTGTGTGTGCGCGCGCATGTGTTTGTGTATGCGAGTGTGCGTGCGTGCGTGTGTGTGTATGTGTCTGTGTGTGAGTGTGTACTCATGTATTAAATTTCTGTTGATTCACCTAGAAGTAATAAATTACAGAACACAGTACAGAAATGCCGAGTCGCGCGAGGGGTACACTTATAAAAAGGACAATTCAGACTCAGGAATGCTTAGAATATGTACTCTTATAATTTCACTCACCTGGGTACCAACATATGCTTCCATATATACATCGGACAATGTATATGGGGAGGGGGTGCACGCCTAGTTGTGTGTATACATCGAATAAAATATATATATATATATATATACACAATATTAATAAAATAGGAGATGGAATGTGTAATGGACTTTATTGGGTACAACAAAAGTTTCGACCCATTCTGGGTCTCTTCAGGTAAATCAATAAAAAGTCTCCCTAGAGATAACTTGAGTCGGCTTACGTACCACTATATGTCCATCAAATATATATATACAGGGGTTGGACAAAATAATGGAAACACCTAGCATCATAGCATCATAATGTTTAAATATCTATAAAACCGTCAAAAGATTGTTTATTTTTATGTTTTTTTATTTAATATTAGTGTTGCTTAATATGTTTTGCTAAAATTGCTGTTTCTTTTCAGATACCATCAGAAAAAGGTAATTAAAATTCATTAAAATGGCAGATCTATCAGACTTTCAAAGAGGTCAAATTGTTGGTGCTCGTATGTCAGGCGCTAGCGTAACGAAAACAGCTGAAATGTTTGGTGTATCAAGAAGTAGTGTCTCGAAAGTAATAGCCTTTGAGAAAGGGGGAAAAAACCTCGTCGTTGAGACAAAACTCCGGAAGAAAACCAAAACTTTCAGATAGGGACCGTCGGATTCTTACGCGAATTGTCAAAAAGGATCACAAGATTAGAACTCCCTAAATTACTGAAGAGCTTAATGACCACTTCGAGAACCCAGTTCCCACAAAAACTGCTCGCCGAGAGCTGCATAAGGCCGGATTTCACAGGATGGCTGCAATCAGAAAACCACTACTTACAAAAACAAACGTTGCAAAGCGTTTAGAGTGGAGTAAAGACCTACAGAATTCGTCCCTAATGCAGCGGAAGAATGTTATTTTCTCGGCCGAGTCATCCTTTACTTTAATTCAGACCACCTGCTGAGTATGCGTGTGGAGACAGCCAAAAGAAACATTTGAACCAGACTGCCTTCTTCCAACTGTTAGACATGAAGGAGGATCTTTGATGATCTGGGGGCTATATCTTGGAAATCTACCGGCCCAATGGTTCCCTTCATCGCAGAATTAATAGTCAAGACTATTTAAGCATATTGTTTGATGTCTTTTAAGACCCCCATTGGATTTGCAAACCCTCTGGCACACACCACATTCAAACGTGTGCACAGACATATAATCAGAATAGTATGTATGTATGTATGTATGTATACACATTATTGAAATATGTAAACTTAAGTGAGAAGATATCTTTAAAATCTGGTGTTGTTCGACCAAAGTCTTCTGTGATATTCGTTCAACGCTGAGTCGTATAAAAACTTTCCTATGTCACCTTCGCTTTCGGAAATGTAGAGAACTAGAGACTCTACTGGTTCGTTGGAAACCTGTCACCAACGACGCTAAAATACATCTCTGTCGATTTAAAATAAATATTAAGAGTAGCTGATATTGAATATTGTATTCCACTTGAATGTTTTCCATTATGACTTTGCATTTTATAATTGCGAAAGTAGCTTTTATCTATAGAATTTGGTTGTAAAATCAATTTGGTTTGTATTTACGAATAGAGTTGTTTGTTATGGTTGTTATTATTATTATTATGATTATTGTTATTATTATTATTATTGTTGTTGTTGTTGTTGGTGGTGGTGGTAAAACGGCGAGCTGGCAGAATCGTTAGCACGCCGGGCGAAATGTTTAGCAGTATTTCGTCTGCCATTACGTTCTGAGTTCAAATTCCGCTGAGGTCGACTTTGCCTTTAATCCTTTCGGTGTCGATAAATTAAGTACCAGTGAAACACGGTGGTCGATGTAATCAACTTACCTTCTCCTCCAAATTACAGCCCTTGTGCCTATAGTAGAAAGGTTATCATTATTAATATTGCTGCTGCTGCTCATTAGATCCATATCAGCCCTGAGTGAGCAGTGAAGTATGATCGTCCCACTCGTTCCTTTATAGACGCAGTTCGGTAGGAGGTTTTGATTCTCAACCACATGGTTACGGGTTCAGTTCCACTGCATAGCACCTTCGGTAAGCGTATTCTACCATAGCCCTGAGCCGATTAATGTTCTGTGAGGGAATTTGGTAGATGGAAACTATGTGGAAACCCGTTGCATATAATACATATATACGTTTTCTGTGCATGTTGGCGTGTGTTTGTGTTTGTCCCCCTACTATCGCTTGACAACTCGTGTTGGTTTGTTTATGTCCTTGTAACTTAGCGGTTCAGCAAAAAAGACTTACAGAATAACTACTGACTTTCAAAAGATGTACTGGCGTCGATTTATTCGACTAAACGCTTTGCAAGGTGATGCTACAGCATGGCCGCAGTCCGATGGCTGAAACGAAAGAAAGATAAACGATAACATGCCTAGACCGACATTATCTAATATAACATATCTTAATGCTGTTGCTGGTGTTGTTGTTGTTGTTATTCTTAGTGGTGGCGGTGGTGGTGGTTACCCACAGAACAGCCAATGATCATCACATCTATTTTTCAGACATAATGTATCTAGGACTGCAATAGCCAGTGTATCCTTTCTTTTTTTTTTTCTTTTTGAAGTTGTTACTGAGAATGATGATGATGAGGGGATGGGACCAAATAGTCTCATAACGTTCCATGCATGACCATCCCGTCCGTATTTCTTTCTTCTTTTAATAAATGTAGTTAAGGTATAAAAGAGATTCTAGCTGCTATTTCTAGTAAATCGAACGACCGTATAAAGGTTCTCTAATTAGCTCAACACACAGAGTTTTGAACTTACAATTCATTATTGGTTTTCAAAGAAAGAAAAAAGCCGTTAAGTTATTGAAGTGTGGGAAAATAGCATTGTCAACATCTTTTCTTCGATTAGTTTCTGCCATTGTTTGCTAAAGCAACTTCATTTAGTGGATAAAGTTTTGTGAGCAACGCTTTGCCAGCCTCATCAGGAATAATTTATTTATGAAGCACTCATTAAATTTCGGCTTTGAATGATTGGATTTGAAGAATTCCAATATTTCACAACCAAGTTCAAAAGATCTTTCGAGTACCAGTACTTCTACCTCTGGGTAGTCATTTAATTTCTGAGTGTAAACGAATGCCTTAGTATTGATTACCAATTCCTTTACAGAAAAATGATATTGATTGAAGTGGACAGAATTTAATTAAGTGAACCTTTGTATTGCTTCATCAGGTACGCACTTCCAAACGGACAGACTTATTTTCTGGTAACCTTCGCATTTGGTTCATCGGTATTATTTATTTAGTTGTTTGTTCACTTATTTATTGTTTGTCTTCTTTTGAATCAACAGTTGGTTTTTAATTTTTTTTTTAATGCTGGATTCTTCAGTTTAAAAACAAGGACAAAAATGTTTTTTAAAAAGTAGTAATTTTAATCACCAGTATGAACGCTAGTGATGCATCGTGGCAGAAACGATAAAGTCGTCTCTTCAAGTTCTGAGTTTCAAATCCTACTCGCCGAGTTTAACTTTGCTTTCCATTATTCTTGGACGGCAAAGCGGTGAGCTGACCAAATGGTTAGCACGCTGGAGGAGATGTTCAGCGGCATTTCTTCCGAATCTCTATCTTCTAAGTTCAATTCCGCCGAGATCGATTTTGCCTTTCATCCTTTCGGGTAGATAAATTAAGTACCAGTTGAGTACTGGGGTCGATGTAACCGACTATCCCCTTCTTATACTTCAAGCTTTGCACCTATAGTAGAATCGACTGTTTTCCCCTTAACATGTCAAACCTTGAGTCTATTTTAGAAATTACTATTATTAGAAATTTTGGCAGGGTTTTTTATTGCACAAAGAGTAATGTACCGAGCTGACATAATGGATTTTCTGTATTTAGATACAACTCCTTGAGTTCTGAGTTCAAAACACGATACTTAACCAGTACTTGATTTATAAAGCACGAAAGGGTGAAAGATAAAGTCGACTTCGGCGGAATTTGAACTCAGAACGTAAAGAAATGCCTCTAAACATTTAGTTTGCTGTGCTATCAATTCTGCCAGCTCACCATCTTAATATATTTAGTAATAATTTTTATTGTTTTTGTTTCACACTCAATTGTTTTACTTCATACATAAAGAGACCCGTGAAACGTTGTATTGTGAATGTTGTCCTTCAAGGCTTAGTCTCGTTTCCAAACGTTCAGTGCAAGCTGTATATCAATCTTTAGCCGTCGGTAGAGTCCTTTAACTTGCAATAACTAATTCTGTGAAAGAAGATTGTTTAACCAAGAGGTGTACATGAGATAGCATTTGCAGAAAGAAAGTGGATGAAGAACAAAACAAAATCAGATTGCTTTATTAAATTAATTTTTTAAAAAAGTACATCGTATCAGTCCCAACATCGTGGAAAGGTATTTGCTCCCAGGGAGCCAAGTCTATATTTGAAGTTTGTTGCAAGTTCAATTCTCAATAGGAACTATTTGATTTTCTTTATTTCCTGTACCAACAGTTTCCATTCAAAATCTAATAAGCTCATTTCTGCACCGCGTTGAAACGAAGTCTTTGATGTTGAAGTAACAACTCTGAAAAGCATGAAGAGACGGTTTTAGTTAATTAAAATAGATCTAATTAGAAATATTCTAAATCTATTGTTTTCTTTGATATTCAGTTTTCTTCTCTTTTTTTTTTACATTTTAATTCAGTAATGTTCAGGAAAAGAGCGTAGGCTAATGAAATTATTCTTTTGATCATTTGTTTCAATATTAGTTTTCTTCCTCGTTAAATACGAAGACAATATATCTTAGAAAACAGGAAATGAGAGTTTCTGGCATACATGCTTTTCCGGATGAATTTTGTGGCGTAGTTGGATTGAAACGGCTTCAACCAGGGATCGAAACCACAATCTAATATCAGTCTTATTGTGACTTTATCTTTCACCCCAACGTGCCTTCCTCAATATACTTCCGCGCGCGCAAAACATTGTTCACCATTTTATGGAGTTTCGCCTTGTTTCTTAACCTGTTATACGTCGGTTGTCAACAGCAACCATGTATGACGTCACAACAGCATGCATTATGCTTTTCACTCTTGTGTTAGGTACCCAGGTTGTTGTTGTGCTCAGACACCCGCTTTTTCGGCTCCCCTACTCACGCAGCGAATCTTCAAAGACGCTACACCTGGTCGTGGGAGAGCATATGGCTCGTTCTGCGGTACTTGACGTGTACCTTATTTTATGGACTCCAGAAGAATGAAAGGCAAAACCTAAAGTGGGAATTGTCAAGATTGAACACTGAGCCAACAGAACCGGAACATACCGGCATTTTCTTGGATAATTCAATGAATCTGCTAATTACTCTATGACCGCAATCAGTGATGTTCACTCCTAGATTTTACTTCATATTCTTTCGGGAATATAACACTTTTCAAAATCTTATATCCTTGACTAGCAAACATATATATATATATATATATATATATATATATATATATATATATATACATAGTTCACACACACCACATTTACACTATATACATATACACCCCACACAACCTTTTATATACATACATGTATATGAAGATTAAAACTCATTGAAAAACGTGCAAGTTAGTTTAAGAAGAAGCATAAATGATCGTTAAAATAAAATATAAATAACTTGTATGTTGTTAAGGAAGGCGTCTTAGTCACAGCTCCCATATGAAATAAGCGGTTTTGACGAAGATGAATGTTCGACATGGTGGTTAAATGATTAAAGTCTGAGATCGGAGTGAGAAATACTAAAACAAACTTTTGTTTCTGATGATAAAAACCGAGATAAAATGAAGGGTGCACGGAAAAGCGGTAGAATGGAGTAGAAAAAATATTGGAAGTAAAAAGATAAATGGATTAGATAAATGGCTGTGAAGAAAAGAAAATGAAGAAACGTGATAAAATAAAATGGAGAAATGACAAAAGTGTAAAGGAAAAAGAAAATAATGAAATGTAATAAAATAGAAAAATTAACGAGGTATAGAATGAATAAAATATGGTGGGCTGAGAAACGGATAAAAACGAAAGAAAAACAATTTGCTCGGGGAAAAGGAAGAACTAAAACAACAAGAACAAAACGAAAAAAAGATCAAAAACAAAAACAAATTTTAAAAAACAAACAAAACTATAAAAGATTAAGAGATGTATGGCCTTCAGAATGTTATTTGTTACCTTTTGACCAATAAAAAGAGTCTGAATGGCTCCTAACGAAATTTCCTTAAATCTTTTAAGAGTACGAACGTGTCTGTATGATAGGAGGGTATATCGTTTTCTCAATAGCATTCACGTTAAAAGTATTAGACAGAAAAAAGTCGCGGCCAAACGGAACGTGCAAAATAATCTACACAATTTCAACATTTTACGTGCAGAAAATTGTAGATCTCTTCCCCCCACCCCTCGCTCTAATCGGATTTACAGAGCAACAAGTAAGCCTATATTAAACATAAAATCAGAAAAATATTCAAATCTACTTAGTGACGTTTGAAACAGTTGAAATGACAGCGGGCGGATATAGCAGAGAGTAAATCATTTCTCTGCACTGACTTTCGATCAATGGAGAGTAGTGTCCTATAGTCATTTATCAATGTAAACAGTCAGAAATTTCGATCGGGCTTGCATTTCGCAATAAATCGATTAAACTCTATATATTGCCGGCACAATGTGTTAAAACTTTTGTCTCATTAGTTAGTGTTCTCTGCCAACTTCATGACTGTTCAACCAATTTAAGCAAATCTCCATTCCACTATTTAGTGGTCCCTACTGAAGAGCTCTGATTATATTGTACTCGATATTAGCAGCTAAGTTCGTAAAATTTATTTCTCAATCTATTGTCCATTCCAGTAAATCTTGGAAGAGTTCATATTGTCAATAATTCTTACTTTACGCTCAATAACTTTACTCTGTTACCTATCCTCTATTTTATACGGTCAATAATCTTCGCTTACATTCTTATTCACATATCTTGCGGTTATTATCTTCATATTGTATTTTATTATCTTCCTCGGGAGTAACCAAACTCGATTCTATCGCTTAGTTTCTCATCTTGCCAAACTTTATTTCCATTTTCTACACTTTGTTACGCAGTGACATCCAACGACGATATATAATGTTAAGCAACTAATAACATGCATCTTTAATATAATATAGTAGACCGTTATTTTCATCTTATTTCCAATGGTGGCACACAAGAGTAATACATTTCCATCAGCCTCAACCCACGTAATTTTACTTTTATAACTTTTGAAGTTTGATGACCAGCGCTCATACTTTGCGTGAACTTTGTGTGATGCTTTACAGTTTTAGAGACGAACAGGTATTTAGCTTTTATTTATAGGAATTCTTGGTTAGAATACAAATTTAACGCGCTAACGATTGCTACCGCTGACTTTGCTCATGCATACATGCCAAATGAGAAAGAATTTCAGTCTTTGCAGCCTAACGAGGTCATCGACCCAAGGAATCTCCTTTCCACCAACCTCGGACAACGAATACCAGAACTAACTTCTAGCTTCGCCAAACTCCTCAATCTCTCTCTCTCTCTCTCTCTCTCTCTCTCTCTCTCTCTCTCTCTCTCTCTCTCTCTCTCTCTCTCTCTCTCTCTCTCTCTCTCTCTCTCTCTCCCTCTCATGTTCTATCCCTATCATTAGGACCTCGCCCCAGTCTGTCGTACTCACCATACGAGCAACTTCTCTGGATCCCCCTGCTATCAGCCAATCGCTTTCCTTTCTTACCTTTCAAATGCAGCGGAGAATACCGTTAACAACCTCCTTTTACAACATTTTCAAAATCTTTCTCTCCTCCAGGATCACCATTATGGTTTTTGTAAAACTAGAACCACTGGAGATATAAGCTTCTTTACCTTTCAATATTGAGCTCTCATTTAATGAGCGGAGATGTCATTGCACTCAACTACATCAAACCATTCGACCGGCTTGCACTCAAACCTCTGATCAATCAAAACTGCTGGTCTGTCGGATCCATTCATTGTCTCGTTTAACAGGCTTCGTGTCAAAATGGCGGAATTGTACCGTCTGCTTACAGAGGTCTTTGCTGCCAACAACCATTCAACTTCAGTGTGCCCCAGGGCTCAGTTTGGTCACTCACACTTCTCCTTCTCAGCATCAATGACCGAACAGCTGTCATCTCCAACAACCTGCACTCCATGTAAACAATACAATTGTTTCCTTTCCAATTTGTCTGCAACCAAATATTATCAACGTGCAGGTGCAGGCGTGACTGTGTGGTCAGAAGATTGCTTCCCAGCCACATAGTTCTGGGTTCAGTCCCACAGCATGGCGCCTGGAGCAAGTGTCCTCTATCATAACCTTGAGAGTGGATTTGGTAGACAGAAACTTACCGAAACCCATCTTTATATGTATACATGTATATATGTGTGTGTGTCTTTGTATCTCTGTCCTCCACCACTGTTTGACAACCGGTGATGTTGTGTTTACTTCCCCATAACTTAGTGAGTCGGCAAAAAGACCGATAGAATAAGTACCAGGCTTTATGAAAAAATAAGTACCGGGGCCGATTCGAGTATAAATTCTTCATGATGATGCCCCAGCATGGCCACAGTCTAATGACTGGAACAAAATGATAAAAAAAGTTTTCTAAAAATATAACCCAGTCACCGCACCGATTCCATGAACAGACATCATAAAATTACTCTTTAAATCATGTCTTGCCAATCTTGTCTACTTCAATAGAACATATTAATCGCACACCATTCTTTTAATCGTGAACAACAACAATAAACTAAACATCTCAAGTTCGTTACAAAGGTTGGACCTCACCATCAAAATAATCGTTCCTGGCGATCTCATTTCTCCAACAGAGTAAAACCTGAACCACAAGGACTGAGCGCCTTCGAAGCCAAAACATACTTTATCCCGCCCTCTCACATAACAATTATTGGCCCTTTACAAAACTCAAGTGAAATCCTCAGTTGAGCTCAGCTTTTACATCTAGAACGGTGATAACTCTATTTTGAAGCATCCTATCTTATACCCATAAGTCACACACACCAATATCTGATTAACAAGGAGGGAATCGACGATAATCTCTGACCCACAGAACAGTTGTCTCCGCATTCTGCCCTTACTATAGAAACAACCGAATATTTTGCTCTTCGGAACTGGCTGGTCTCACGCCACTCCTCTACTCGAGTATTCTCGATTCGCTCATCTCTTTTCATCAACCATATTGTCCAGTCCTTCTTCCCCGGAAAGTTGGTTCTCTGGAATTCCTTCTCATGTCCTTTTTCTGCAATTGCGACTTTGTAACTGTTCAGGAGGCACATTGCGCACATCGATCTCACTCATCATTGGCACAATGCCTCCTTAGTGTATGCGTGCTGTACCTATATGTCTGTGTGTGGACATAGATATGTGTGTCAATGTAAGTGTGTATATGTGTGTGAGTATGTGTATGCGAGTGTATGTGTGAGTGAGTGTGTCTTTATTTACATGTATGCATATATGAATATATTTTGTCGCATCCGATTTAGTTTGTGCAGGTTTACTCATCGTTATGACCAACTAGATTAATGACAAATGAGTGAGGATGGCCACAGCTAGAATATCATTCATCACAAGTCTGCTCAGTCAAGCTTGACAAGCAGAAGCTGGAGCACAGCCAATATGTGCTCTTTATAAACTTTTATTTTGTTTTATAAAATAAGACTAAATCCCTCCCCTAAATCCTTTAAAGGGTTGTTTCGTCACTGCCGAAGATATTATCCCTATACAAGGATTCATGGAAAAGATTGGTGTCCATTGCTGAGGACAGAAGGCACCGCGAGAAAATTAAGCATAAAGGCTCAACCCAGTGTTGAATACGTTTCGCAAAGGAAGGTTGTGCTCAGAGTAACTCAAGTTCTTACAGATGTGCCTTTGAAAAGGCTTGAAAACTGTTTTCATATAAGATTCTTATTATTTTTAATAATGCTGAATTTTTAAATATTTAGTAATTAATATTGTAGATCTGACGTCACAGCATGGGAGAAAAGAAGGAAAAAAGAAAAGATCGTTCGCTTTCAATTTTCAAAACAAACCCAGGCGGACACCGATCTTGAAAGCGTAACTCATTGATTTTTTCCGAATATTAGCGATTTATGTGTCAGCTGGGAGGTTGTCAGAAAAGTTATCAAAGCGCTTGTGTTGGCCAGGCGTTCACAGCAACGTAGCGCTTTCATCCTTCAATGCCAGTTCTTTTTTATAACGACAAAGCAGAATTCACAGAGCGTTGAATTATTCACTGCCTAGCAAGGACCGACAGCTGGTTTCAGACCGTTGTGAGATAGCTTACTTTTGTCCAACAGATATACTGCCTGGGTTACATTACAGATTGGTCGTTGAGAAAACAGAAGAACGAGGAAGTGTTGTTATTGCACTGAAGTAGTAGAAATCTACCGAAATGTCAGTGTTTTCAGGTTAAAATGTTCATAAAGTTAAATCATTCGGGACGAATGAGTTTTAGAGAGATTACTTGTAACATCCAGTTAAGCCTTTGAACGGAAATAATCATGGGTTGACTGAAGAACAGATATAACTTAATGCATTTCGTAATAGACATTACTTTCGATGTGTATCTCTTTGTGTCCGTGATTGCATGTGAGCGCATGCTTGTGTGTTTGTGCAAAAGGAAAGAGAAAGAGTGTGACGGAACGTATGTGTAGATAACAAAGAGTTGTAAAGGAGAAAAGTTTCCCTGGAACTTACTTTCGGTTACAAAATTGTAAATCCACATAATTAAACAAAATCTCTTTTTTCTTTCTCATCCTTTATTTTCTGCTCCTGAAAGGAATAACAAGTTTATAACAATAGGCCTCTGTACCAAGACGAGAGGGCTAAGTGATTATTTTCAATTTTCTACGAGATTGCGTTTAGTGCTGCTTGCTAATCATGATCAACTCTGGTGAAAGAAAATTGCGAACAGTTCTTGGTGCAAAATCTAGAGAGTGATATTTAACAAGACGCTGCTGCAAACAGGTAAACACTAAGGTTTATTTAGTTTTTCTTTGTCGATGTAGTTTTATGTAGACTTTTTTATTATTATTATTTACTCAGGTTGTGTTTATGTAGTTTTATTTTCGTTAGCTAACAAACATAATCATGTTATATTACGTGTATTTCAAGCAACGATAACGACCGCATAAACAAGCCACCGGCCATTACTCGATCACCTTCTTTCTTTAACAAGAGTCATGGTGAGCTTTGACTCGATAGAGTCTCCATGCAGAATATACCCAGTTGAAAGCAGATACCAAGCAGAGGCTGTTCTTTTTTTTTTAACTTAACACACATATGATGTCTTCTTTTACCTTTGTATCTCCTCCGCTACTACTACTACAATGACTTTTGCCCTATCGAACCATCTCATTCACTGCCTCATCTGATTACATATCGCACTAACTAAGCTTAAAGCGTCCAATTGGCTGAGTTGTTAGAGTATCGGCTAGATTGCTTTGCGGTAATCGTTCCGGAACTCTGAGTTGTGAGTTCAAATCCGACCGAGATCAACTTTACCTTTCACCTCTTTCAGGGTCGATTATTAAAGTACAACTGAAATTTTAGTCGAATCTTTTCTTTCTGTCTGTTTCTCGTTCTTGAAGAAATTCGCTGTGTCCACACCTGAGGAGGGACAGGCTCCGTCAAATCAACAAAAGACACGCCGGGTGTCACGCTGTACTCTTACGATTTCATCAGAGTTGAAGGTGCAAATTAGTGCAATTAAATATGCGTTGAAGCCTCTGTAAGGTTGCTCACCTTGCTGGGAATAGCATTCAACTCTCTCTTAAATTAAGCCCTACACACTTGAAAAGAGGAATGAAACATTGAACAGTTTGTCACGTTGTAGCCCTAAAAGGCGGGATGGCCACAACTGGAATACCGATGATCGTAATTTATGCTTAATTAGTTTGACCTTCGACTAAACAATAACATGATACATAAGCAATCAAAGAAAGAACGTCAATCTTACTCAACCACTAATAAACCACTAATCACCCCCAACCATCTTTGAAAACGGGGAACGAAGTTCTTCATACATTATTCTGCTCTAGGTACAAGGCCCGAAATTTTGGGAGAAGGGGTCAGTCGATTAAATCGACCCCAGTACGCAACTGGTACTTACTTTATCGACCCCGAAAGGATGAAAGGCAAAGTCAACTTCGGCAGAATTTGAACTCAGAACGTAAAAAGACAGACGAAATACCGCTAAGCATTGTCTGCCAGCTCGCTGCTTTATTAGTCATTCATTATTATTAAAAAGGCGGAGTGGTTATGGTTGGAAAGCCTTCAATATATCTATACACTTCATTAGAGAATTGTACAACAACACAACATCAATGAGCAACCATTTTTTTCTTCTTCACTCTCTTCCCGAAGCTAGCGCATATTAAATTCAAGTTTCAAGTAAATTCTTTGCTGCCTATCAATACGCCAAACGACGAGTAATCATTTGTTTTTCAGGGATCTTTTTTATTGTTATTGTTGTTTCTTTACTCATAGGATCTCTTCAAAGGAAAGCAATGGTCTTCTTGCGTGCAAAAATTATCTGAATTTTTGGTTGGTGATTGCGATGTGTTTTTTGCAACGATAATTATTTTGGATGCATCGTTTAGTTATTTAGAGGTAGAGTTTTACGATGTCAAATTATGTGTACGCTTATAAGTGCTTGTCAGTGTTGAAAGTGAAGTATGTTACGACGAATATAATGTTGTTCCAAATCGATAGATTTTATGCTTATGGTTCTTTTCTGTGCCCTTATCTTAATGCTGTTGAAAAACTTGTGACTGAGGTTTGTGACATTTCAGTGCTACGTTAAGTGTACCAAGTGCAACGCGTTTATTACTGTTGTTTGTGTCTAATGCTGTGGTTAGTGATTTTCAATTTTAGACTCACTGAGTGGAAGCTTTTGTCTGTGTTTATGTCGTGTGTATATGCAAGAAGTTTCATATTTGCAGATATGCGTTTGCACAGGTAAATCTCATTAATCTCATTAAATGTATGTAATTTCTAAAAGATGCATTTTTAATGAAAAATTTTGTACTATATACACGTACACACAGACACAAATATATACGCACATACATTCACACGTATATATATATATATATATATATTCTTTTATTCTTTTATTTGTTTCAGTCATTTGACTGCAGCTATGCTGGAGCATCACCTTTAGTCGTACAAGTCGACCCCAGGACTTATTCTTTGTAAACCGAGTACTTAATCTATCGTTCTCTTTGGCCGAACCGCTAAATTACTGGGACGTAAACGCACCAACACCGATTGTCAAGCGATGGTGCGGTGGACAAACACAAACATACAAACATACACACACATACACACACACACACACACATATATATATATATATATATATATATATATATATATATA
>NC_068989.1:95203640-95204634 GCF_001194135.2 Octopus bimaculoides
AATAAGCTTCCCTTTTGCCATCCGATACTTCTTTATGTTTGTTTCTGTTCTCTCGTTCTTCTTTTCCTTCTTTCTCTCCCTAATTCAGTCAGTTAGTATATTTATAAATCTACTCCCGTGTTTATTTTCAACCAAATCCTAATAGTGTCGCACCTACAACATACAACATCACATAAACATCCACATACCTATTGGTCACTGATTCACCGCATAAAAATCAGTCCTACTCACGTAAAAATAACAAGAAAAGCATTTATAACTGTTTAACTTATCCACAAAACGTGATATTTAAGAAACGCGACCCCTCTCTCTCTCTCTCTCTCACACACACACCCTGCAAACCAAAACAGTTTTAGATTCAGTACAGACATTGTTAGAAATCCTTTTAGCAACCGAAAGTCAACTATTTTTTAATGTACTAAGAGATGAATTTCTTTATTGCGGATGGGGAGCGCTAAGCTGTTATAAGTAAAATTGCTATGTGTACGTTCCAAATGGGGGAACAGGCTACTCACTACGTTTTGTTACAGAATGCTAACAGCTCACAGTCGAGCTAGGTGGCGATGCCAGCTGATCTAGAGGTGTATACACACCATTTGTCAACAAGCCAGATATATTCACCGTGACGCAGTGAGCAGCTTCTTCCCCAGTTCGAACCTGCATCAAGCATATTCAGATTGATAATAACATTGCAAATTTGTTTATATATTTATTCATTTATTCCAGTTAAAGAAACATATTAGCTTAGATTCCACACTTTTATCACCCCTACACATTCCGAAAAGAGCCGAAATTCGAACCAGTCCCAACTGAAGAGGCAGTGAAAATAGCCGAAATTGACGTCAGAATTGGGAATTCTCAATCGGCAATTTTTGGACGATTAAGGACCCTGTTAGCGTATGTGTTTACATTTATGTGCGGTGTCTACATCATCGGATCATTTTAGCTCTTATTGTCAGTGATTCTAACACCCTAGTCACATTTAATGGCAATT
>NC_068989.1:95204737-95206785 GCF_001194135.2 Octopus bimaculoides
AATTAGTAATAAAATTAATAATTAACAATTTTGCCAAGTAGTTCAATATGAAAAAAACCTTTATCGGTAAAACCATTTATAATCATAAATATATAGGGCTTAGCATGAGATGCTTCACCAACATACTGAAAATTTAGAAATAGCAGTCAAAGAACTACTGATTCCAAACTACAAATTTTTTCTCTAACGGATGGCGATATTTATGGCACACACAGAACAAAAACAGAAGAGAAAAGCAAAAACAAAGCTGCCTTTAGTTAACCATGTACGACGTTTCACGGTTAAGAGTATAAAGCTACCCTACTCCGATCATCAGCATGGTGTTCGATAAATTTGAAAGTGCCTATATACTCATGGGGATTTGACCATGCGACAGCAAAAACACATGAGCAAGGCATTCACAAAATTTTTCGGCTAGTAAGTTCAAACACTTCACCCCAAGAATCTATTCCATGTGCGCCACAAATATCGCCAAATATCGCCATCCGTTTGAAAAAAATGGGTAGTTTGGAATCAGTAGTTCTTTGACTGCTATTTCTAAATTTTCAGTATGTTGGAGAAGCATCTCATGCTAAGCCCTATATATTTATGATTATATATATATATATATATATGTATATATATATATATACATACATTATTTAATGTACACAGTATATCGTTATGAGCTACTAATAGTTTCATACACTGAAGGAATCATCTACGCAGATATTAAAACATCTCTAGTGTCTCCAAGTAATCCTGAGGCTCTGGGCACATGGCCTATTCAAATTACGAATCAGGTCACGTGCCCGGATCCGTGTGCCCGGATCCATGTGCCCGGATCCAAGATTACTTGGAGACACCTGGTGCATCTTAAAACCTGCCTAGATGATTTCTTTAGTGTATGAAACTATTTGTAGCTCATAATTATATATTGTGTACATTAAACAATATATTCCACCAGCTGGAGTACTTTTTTTCTTGATCTTACATAAACGGAAAAGTAAACTACACACAATCACACACACACAAATATTTAACCTCGCTGCTTATACCTGAGAACTCTTGGTTCAACCCCGGAACCCTTCCAGCAGAACGAAGCAAGGAACTACACGACATTTTGTAACTAAAATGTTACAGTAAAAAACAGCATGTTTTATACATAGGTGTGTGTGTGCATGTGTGTGTGCATGTGTGTGAGCGTGCGTCAGTAGATAGATAGATAGATAGATAGATAGATAGATAGATAGATAGATAGATAGATAGATAGGTAAGTAGGTAGGCAGGCAGGCAGACAGGCAGGCAGGCAGGCAGACAGACAGACAGACAGGTAGGTAGGTAGGTAGGTAGGTAGATAGATAGATAGATAGATAGATAGATAGATAGATAGATAGATAGATAGATAGATAGAAGTGTGTAAATGTGTCTATTTTACTCTCACATTGCAATTACAAATATATATTTCAAAGTGGATAGTTTATCTTTACTTTGGTTGCATGCAAAAATGTATAAGCAAAAGAGATGGCAGCGGGGAAAAAACAGTTGAAAAGAAAGACACAGAGATAAAAACAAACAAGAAACAGAAATATATACAGCGAAAGACAGAATGAAAGAGACAACAAAGAGAGTAAGAGCATTAGATGTGGCGGAGAGATACAGATGGAGAGAGTGTTTCAAATAGATTTTCAGCCGCTTTTGTTCCATCTTCCAACAATTATTATATAATAATACATGAACAAAGACCAATTTCTCCCCCTTTTTTTGTTTGGAACATGTTTAGAATTTCACTGAAAATAAATTCCTCCGGCGTCATATGACAATAATTCATAGCATTACAAGAATATAGTAATGGTCACAAAGGAGAAAAATTCTAATAAAAATATGTGTGTGTATATACATACTCACACAACTACATACATACATACATACATACATATATGTATACATGTGTATACATATATGTATACATATGTACATATATAGATATGTATGCATGTTTACATGTGTGCATATATATATATTCATATATATATATATATATATATATATATATATATATATATATA
>NC_068989.1:95207060-95210855 GCF_001194135.2 Octopus bimaculoides
GTATATTGCTTTTTATCCGAGATGAAAAGAAACTTATTGAATAACGTTCATATTCAGCAGACACATTCGTAACAATGGCTGTGTGTGTGTTTCAGTATCAATGCTATCTATAGGTACTACAGATACAGACATGCATGCTTGTATGTATGTATGTACGTGTATTAATGTATTTATGCATGTGTGTGTGTGTGTGTGTGTGTGTGTGTGTGTGAGTGTGTGTGTGTGTGTGTGTGTGCGTTGTTTAGTAAGCAAGACGTAACCTTGATACTTTCTCCAAAGCAGACGTCAACTTATTGAATGCTTCATGCGCGGCTTAAAACAAAGCAACAGCTAAGGAAGTGGAAGTAATTAAGATAGTGTACCATAATGAGACGAGTAATTAATCCACGTTTGGTTGAGGTATAATTTCTTTTCTTTTTTCTTTTTTTTTTTCTCATAAAAGAAGTTGCCAGCAATTTTTGATCAGAGAAATAAAAGTGACTTTGTCTTTGTTAGTTGTTAATTGAGAATCCACCAAACTTCAGAATGCAACGGGTTAGTTACACGCTCGCATTAATTAATAGCTGTAAGTTTTAGAACGCGCCGAATATTGATAAATCGATGAGCCTGATTAAACAGGTCATATCACATTTTGAAGAATTTAGAAGAAATGAGTAAGCTTTTGTTGTTTCAGAATCGTTAGGACATCTGTCAAAACGCCTTGCAGATTTTGTTCCATCTCTAAAAGTTCAGAGATCAAATCTCATCGATATTCGCTGTGGCTTTAGCCTTTTCAGAGTCGATAAAATACCAGTCAAAAACTGGGAGCGTTGCTGGCTTGGTGCTAAATTTAGGAGGAATTATTCCAGAATAGCTAAAGCGTCTAATGAAATGCCTTCAGTTGTACTAAGAAACTCTCAAGGGAGCTGAACAGCTGAAGGTCTTCAGAGAAGAAACCTTGCCCAGGCAAGTGTTTTGGTCCTTCTTACACTATAAGGGGCCTGGCCGTATCCAAATCATGACTCCTCGGTGCCCTTTTCTACTGACACTTTTTAGTCGTTTGGATATCGGAAACTTATGCAACGGAGATTTCCTTTAGTTGTAACTCCTCTCTGTTGATTCGCCTTTCAAACCTTATACTTAAAGAAGAAATGATGCTGGTTGTCATGGTAGCGGTGAAACATCAACGCTACAACAATGACACAGAGTTACTTTCCTTAGCTTTAAAACTCGAAAATATTCCCTTCAAGCAATATTGAAGTAATTCTTGTTCCTCTTCGACCAGATTCACTCTCCACTGTCTGATATTGCTGCTATTACAGTTCTTAACACTCTGAGGTCAAATGCCACCGAGGTTCGCTTTAGTTTTCATCCTTCGGAGGTTGATAAGTAAAGTATCAGTAAAATAAAAGAACTCATATCGACTGTTATCCTCCCACCAAATTTCTGGTTTTGTGCCTATATTAGAAACGTTTTTGATTTTTTATTAATTTTCTTTCTTTATCAACTATTCTTCTTACTTCTCTGATCATCCATCCAACAAGGGTTTGGTTTAGCGTTAGGTTTATAATAATGTTATTTGTGAGGCTAGAAAAGAATTTGAAAGACTGAAAATAGCATTAAGAAAGTTGCGAGAATTTTCTGATAAGAGTTGCAACGTGAGCGATCGTGCTGTGACTCCCAAAGGCAGGTAATTAGTTAAAGAATCAAATCAGCTGATGTTTTGAGTAGGTTTGCGGAGAAAAAGAATTACTGGTCGCCGAAATTACACAATCAACTTAAGTAGTTTTTAAAGTCAAGAAAAGGTCAAAAATGTTAATCGTGATCTGAAGCCGAAGTTGTGAACTGAATGAAAGGTTTTTACGATGTTTTAATCTTTATTTTATAACTGAACACTTGGCTGATGATATAAATTAACTCTTTGAACTGTGAGTAAGCTTAGTCTAGTTGAAAATCGATACTTAGATGCTGATCTGGCGAAAAACTGTTTTCTCTGATGATGTTAGCATGAAAATATCGGAGAAAATGGAAACTTACAGAAAACGCATACATTTCATGTGGCATTTCTCTAAGATTGGAGAATCTTAAAGTAAAGTGATAGAACGATCCTGTTGTCTATAGAGATGCAATCCTATTGTAGGTCACCACACAAATAGAAAAGAAACTGTGAAGAAATAAATAACACGGTGGTGCATCAGCATGGCCGCAGCTCTGAGCTGAAACTTTGAAATGAAATGAAGAGAAGTAATAAATAAAATAACAAAAGGAGAGAAGCTGAAAGTGTACGATTAGGATTAAGTATTTGATTTCTTTAATTTAGAAAAGTATATTTCATAAATAGATACTGGCAAAAATTCTATGGTTTAAAGCTTCCAATTTTTAATTCATTCAAAGAAAGTCTATTTAAGAGATAACATTCACGTTGAAGTATAGAAAATGGTGGAATCAATTACAGAAACAATTGTATGAGAAGAGTATTTTAAATGACTAATAAAACTAGTTTCTTTTCTTTCCTCTTTTCTCTCTCTCTCTCTCTCTCTCTCTCTCTCTCTCACTCTCTCTCACCCTCTCTCTTTCTTTTCCTCTCTCCCTCCCTCTTTTTACCTATTATGTTTTGAAATTGTCTTTTTTTGTTACTTTTGTTTTACATTGTTTCTTTTTCTAACTAACCCTTATTGTCTCACAAATTTTCAATTCTCTTCTTTCTTTTCTCTGAATCGCTCTTCTTCGATCTTTTCTTCTCTTTTCTTGGTTCGTTAGTGATGCTCGTTTTACGGATTCCAGAGTGCGACATTTTTTTGTTGAAGGAAGAATATTAAGCTCAACACGAATACATCTTCGTCGAGAAGTAAAATTAATTCAGTTAACATGATCTCGAGCAACTACGGCAGCAGCAGCTGCTGAGGAATTAAGTTGATCTGATTACTGAGACAGACGATTTGTAGCAAACAATAAAAGTCGATTCATTTTTCTTAACTTTTTCATTTTCTTAATATAAATTAACATAAAATTAGACTTTAAGAATTGTTTTCGCGACTTTACGTCTGATTTCTAACAACGTAGCCAGTTCTGTGTGGTCCAAGTCGTGGCAACATTATATCGAAGGATTTGGTAGAGGTGGAAAATGGTTTGGAGTAGTTCTTTACCTCGAAACTAGAAGGAATCAAAAATTTGCGAATTAGCTGAGATTATGTTGTGAATAAGGAGAGGAAATATTATCCTGATCGAATATACCAACATCAAAGTAGCATTTGTGTCTCTCCATTAATAAAATGCGACAGGACCTTCTTTCCAACCAAATATTTACCTCAAAATAGAAATATTTCTAGAATCGTCTTGAAATTAAAATGTGCAATGAATGCCTAAGTGCGCATGCGCGTCTCTCTCTTTCTCTCTCACCCCGTTTATATGTACATATGTGTGTGAGTTAGTTCTCTATGTGCGTTTGTGTGCGTGTGTCTGTATGTGTGAGTGTATGTTGTGTGAGCAGGAGGAGATATTAGAGGTATTGTAATGACCTCTTCGAAACACGGCTGTTCTTACTAATACCTGAGACCAAACTGTATCGTCTCTGGCCTTTCTTATTGATGCCAAAGAGGGAGGAAATTTCCGGGAATGGGAAACGGTTAGGCTTCTGAAGAAAATATTTCTTTCAGGGTTGCGCTTTCAGCCATGATCGAAAAGAGCCATTTGTGGGTGTGCGTGTGTATATGTATGCATGTATGTATGTATATATATTTATATAGACAAAGAGTGAGACAGATAGATAGATAGATAGATAGATAGATAGATAGATAGATAGATAGATAGATAGAT
>NC_068989.1:95211114-95214451 GCF_001194135.2 Octopus bimaculoides
TATATATATATAATAATAATAATAATAATATAGATTTAATCAACAGTGAAACAGCAGCATAGTCGAGATGTGTTTTCTTCTCTTACTCTTGTTTTTTGCAAACATCTTCAAAATGACTTTCTAAAATGAAATTCCTTTATGCAACTGAGGAGTACATTTTCATTGTATTTTATGTAGTGTTATCACTACATGAATAAATGAAGCTTGTACGAAATGTACGTACTGCTATAACCTATTGAATTTTTGTTGCTTAACTTCAAAATTATATATATATATATATATATATATATATATCGTATAAATACGTATATACGTATACATATATATATGCATAAGAATATGTGTATATATACGTGTATGTGTCTGTACACATACACATACACATATGCATGTCTATTTGTCTATGTGAATGTATATTATACATGTATAAATATGTGTGTGTGTGTGTGTGTGTGTGTGTAATTTCGTATTTTCGGAAGCATCGTACACCGATAAAGACAATTCCGGTATGTGCTTCCCAGGAATACCACAATCTGCCTAATTATCATTTCTGCGGCAACATGGAATGACCTGAGAGGAATTTACTTTGTAACCCTTCCACAGCGAGTGACCGCATCGAACCCCGACCCCCGCTTCACATTGATTCCCGCAATAAATAGCAGTAATTTACATTGGTTCATTAAATCGACTCAGTTCAGTTTTTTTTGTTTTTTTTACATTCAGTCTTTGTAAAGAAATTTTTAAAATTTTAGTAAATAGTTAAGATTGATTTTTCTCTGCGTGAGTGTTCGGAGATAATGTATAGGAATAAGAGAGTTGCGGCCGTGTATATGTGTGTATGTGTGTATATGAGTCTTTCTGTGTTTGTCTGTATGTACAAAGGCATGTATGTACGTATGTGTGTGTGAGTGAGTGTATAAACAGGCATATATGTACATATACTTCTAAACGTATATATGTGTGTGTAGGCTGTTGAGGTGTATACCCATATACAATATATATGTGTGTGTATATACATATATATATGTATGTATGTATGTATGTATGTATGTATGTATGTATATGTATACATGTATATATATGTATATGTATACATACATATATGTTTACATACATACATATATATGAATATATATATATATATAACGCATATTTATTTATTTATTTATGGGTTTCAGCCAAGTAGCTGTGGTCATGCTGGAGCACCACCGTGACTTTCTGTCTTTATATAATACATATATATATACATATATAAAACAAATAATAAATGAGTATATGCATATATATGTACAAGTACGTGCATACCTACATCTACCTATATATATAGGTGCATATCTGGGTACAGGACGTTGCAAACAAAACGTAGACAAAAAATAATAATAATCAGAGTATAGAAAACACACAGGCCACATATATATATATATATATATATATGCATATATATATATTTTACAAAGTTTTTCTGGGCAACCTACTTTCCTTAGAATTAGCCACAGAGCATTTCGATTAACAGTATCTCGAATACTTTGCTCAAATCAACAAAGCAATGGTATAGAGCAAGACTCTGTTAAATGCACTTTCCTTGCAATTGTCTGACAGTAAAAATACAATCAGCTGTGCTCCTGGAAGAACGAGTGCCACTCTGAGACTCAGACACTATATTTGGAACTATGGAGGTATTTAAAAGTCCAACTATTCTGCCTAAATGTCTGTGCAAACCTTTGAATGCAGTGTATGCCAGAAGGTTTGCAAATCCACCGGAGGCCTCAAAAGACATGTTAAGATCCACAAAGAGCAGAACTTATCTACAGCTCTTGGTGGTCCAAATGGGTGGTGCAATCTATGCGGGTGTCATTTCAGGACATTGTCTGGTTTAAAAAGCCACATCAGATGCCATGATGATGCTAAGATGTAGGTACAGGAGGTGGTCAAACACTGCATAAGAGGTAGACAACCACCATAAAGGAAAATACACACACTTTACATAGTTTTAATATAATTTTTAATATATCGACCGGTTTCGCTTTCGCTATTCATGATATCATGGTTTACTTATTTGAATATGTATTTTCTTAAGAAAATATTTTTGTCCATGAACTTTGTCTGTGATGATATGTACGAGTGAATTCTACTATAGAATCGTGCCGACCAAAGCCTTGTGATTTGGTAGACGGAAACTGGAAGAAGTCCGTCGGATATGTATATATATGTGTATGTATGTCTGTGTATGTGTTTGTGTGGCTGTCCCCCATCCAACATCGCTTGGCAACCGATGCTGGTGTGTTTGCGTCTCCGTAACTTAGCGGTTCGGTAAAGGAGGCTGATAGAATACGTACTAGGCTCACAAAGAATAAGCTCTGGGGTCGATTTGTTCGACTAAGGGCAGTGCTCCAGCATGATCGCAATCAAATGACTGAAACAAGTAAAAGAGTAAAAGAGTAAAAGAGTAAAAGAGTATAGATATAATAGTAAAGGAGTATGGATATTATTGGCCCAGGCCATGACTAACTCAATGGCACCCCCTAGAAAAGTCTTTTAGTTAATTATTTCGGGATTCCATGGACCAATCAAGCAGAGAGTTGTTGTTGGTTGAGACGTATCCAGGTGTAGGTGGTTTATCCGGTATTTCCTGGAGGAATTTGTCCAGGTACCGTTTGAAAAGAGCAGGACCATTTGCAATGAAGAAATTGTGTCGCAATCTTATGTGATGTGATCTCGACCTTTGTAGGGGACGCATTGTACGAGGGCCTAGTCTTGGGTGAATTGTAAACATAATACCGTATCGCTCACAGTTGCGTTGCAAAGAATAGAGCTTCAAGTCCCATCAAGCCATTTATTTTTTATTTTTTGTGATTGATCTTTGTGGCGTTTCGTTCCTTATGTATGTATGTGTGTATGTATGTATGTATGTATGTATGTATGTATTTTTATTATTAACTACTTGTATTATATGGCAGTGTGTATGGTTCGCTCTAACCAAACGTATAAATACGTATAAGTACATATATATGTATTCAAATTCTTTTACTATTAATGCCTGCGAATATATATCTATATTTTGTGTGTTTGTGTGTGTGTGTATTTGTATATAGAGGCGTGAATGCGTGTATATTCTCCTGAGTGGGAAGATGTATCTGCTTACGCAAGTATATATGCACAAGAATATACTTATTTACTCTGTATTTACCTTGTTTACGCTTCGCTATGTCTTCTTCTAATCCGCTTCGTTGCACTGCGTTGATGTGTTCATTTTTTTAAATATTATCTCGCATAACCATACAAAGCTTATGTCTTCCTCTAGTACATACATATAAATATATATATATATATATATATA
>NC_068989.1:95214541-95219009 GCF_001194135.2 Octopus bimaculoides
TATATACATACATACATACATACTTACATACATACATACATACACACATACATACATACATACTTACATGCATACATACATACATACATACATACTTACATACATACATACATACATACATACATGCATACATACATACATACATACATACATATATACACACATGTATATATATATACATTGCAATATTGAAATGAGGAGTGTCTCTGTGTGTAAAGAGAAAAGCGAATGTATATATTCAATACATATTTACATCACCAGTCTTATATTTACATAACTAGTTATGTATATTACTTATTCCTTCTCCTTCTCTCTCTCTCTCTCTCTCTCTCTCTCTCTCTCTCTCTCTCTCTCTCTCTCTCTCTCTCTCTCTCACTCAGTCATTCTCTCACTCACTCTCTCTCACTCAGTCATTCTCTCACTCACTCTCTCTCACTCAGTCATTCTCTCACTCACTCTATATTTGTATGATTATTAGAAGATTCGTAAATCATTATTCCGAGTTTCACGCCACCGTTTACTCATTCGTAGCAGCCACCTTCCTGAATAACGGGTTCTTTTTTCCCCCTTTTTTGTCTTCATATTTTTTCTCAGACAATAGTAAAGTTATTATTTCGAGTGGAGACTATTTTCTCCAGTTGGTATTCAGAAACAGACATATCTCTGGTGTTGCAAGCGTGGCTCTGTGGTAAGAATTTTGCTTCCCAGCCACATGGTTCCTGGTTCAGTCCCACTAGGCGGTAACTTGGAGTGGAATATCTTCTTTAATTTTATATATTAATTATGAAATATATATGCAAAGGTGGCACACCTTAATATTATTTCTATTCAAGGTCTCATGTTATTTATGATCTTAGGGGTAAAGTTTATTTCTAAGGTTTTGAAAAATTCTGGTGACATTAGAACGAACATTTAAACTACACAAAGAACTATACCATAAGATATTTCGTCTTCTACTTTTGCATATTTAGAATTAATGTTTTTGTATATATTGTATAAGAGGATAGCTGTATTGATATTAATATACTACAATTTCTTGTTAGGTTTCATATGAGGACAGTTTTACAAGTAACTAAATCTCGTTCTATCAAAATAGAATCAACTAGATTCGTATCGACTGAGAACTTTACTAATTGATTGTGTTGATGCACTCCTTCTAAACAGCATTCATGTGTGTGTATACACACATGTGTGTGTGTGTGATAATATTCATATACAGAGGCATACAGATTCAGGTATAGATACCACACAATCATACCTATACATAATGCCATACATTCAAATGTATATATGATATATGATATATTTGGTATGGAACGGTCTTCAGTAAATAATTATCTATTTTACTACAAGAAGTTAAAAGTCAGATGTAAGTCAACCAACCAAGACATGTGACATTAAAATAATTGGAAATGACGTCTAGATCTAATTTATCATCACAGCTCTTTTCTTCTATGAATTGCTCTAGCGATGGAATCCACTGATAATCCGAAGGGATTAAATCCGTTGAGTATTGCGGATGCAAAAGGAGTTGTAGTTCCTAACGATCTTAATTTTCCTGGGTTTGTTTTGCAGAGTGAGCCATTGTATTCTGATGCTGAAGAATTACACCTTTTCTGTTTACCAAAGCTGGTCACTTTCCACGCAATGCTTCGTTTACACGTGTGTCAGGATTAAAAGATTCTTCCACAACACCGATACTCACTGGATTTAGCACCAACTTGCTTCAATCGCTAAAGTTCTTCGTAGACTGCAGGACATTCAGAAGCAAAGATGTTTAAAATGGCAAGTATTTTCCACGGAAATAATATATATTTATGTATAAATATATGCATTTAAAAAAGATTCCAAAAATATCAACTAGATTATGACCGGGAAATAACAGTTTACTCAAAATAATCGCCGTCAGCTTCTACCACGACCTCATGACGCATGCATTCCTCTTCGAACGCTTCCTTGATCTTGGTCACCAGTTCGGCCATGAGGCTGCTTGCAGAGCGATTGGTGTCTTTTTCAACCACGCCCTGCTCGTAGTATTCCATAGGATTACACTCGAAGGAATTGAGAGGCCAGACATTGGAGATAGTGAAGTCGTAGAAATTCTCCTACAAGTACTTCTGACACTTTCTTGTGGCATAGGAAGGAGCTGAATCCTACTGCCACACACATTAGACTTCCAGCAGCAACCCCCTCCAGCCAGGGGTTGACCGCAATCTCCAGCAGTTTCACATAGCTGCCTAAATTGATCCTAACGCCCTGATCAAGGATGTGGAAACGAATTCCGGCAAGCAGATGCAGTGGTTGGGAAATGTATGTACTTTCGTGCATGCATAAAAAATATTGAAACTAGAAAGGACTGATAGTGAATTCTATCATAAAAACGACCCATAAGCCTGCTTTTATTTGTAGATTTGATACCGTCCATATCTCTTTCGAAACACACCCTCAGCCGTCTTAACCAAAGAATATATTCTACAATGGAATCTTTAACATAACAACAGACAGTCATGTCGCGAAGTCTTGTATCATAGCTCTTTTCGATTATGGTTGACCTGGGGCTCAACAACAACAACGGCAACAACAAATTATCTCTATAGACAATTCGTCTGTTTTATTCAATAACAAAAATCACAAATATATTTACGAATAAGATTGTCTCGCTTTTGAAGAAAGGTCGTAATTAGTCGGCTAATAAAAATATCAATGTAATTAATCCAAAACACAAAATCAAATTCAATTATTCAGTCCTTTTACCATAATTAATTACACTCCCTGCTAATGCCGTCACGCACAGCGCAAACCCGTATGAGAGCCTCTACATGGCCGTGTGGTATGCTAGAAGTAGAAGTGAAATCTCCCTAACATTATATTCTACTCTGGTGAAAGACGGTATTTAGACAGGTTTTATCGTGCCATCTTTGGTAAACAGAGATTAACGCAGAAGTTGTGGCTGTAATGCCATAGATCATACATCTACTGAGTCAGAGATGATATGAAGCCAAACAATAACACCAACATCACCACCATCACAACAACAACAACAATAAGAACACCCACACTCCCTAAAACCCAGCTAAACACGATAAAACTTTCCTTGCATGTAACAAAGTATTATTTATGTCTTCTGTGGAAATTTCATAAACAAAATCGAATCACTTTGAATCAAAGGTTTTCAGCTTTAAAGACTTGCAATCGCTTTCTGCATCTTGCAAACACACAAACCAATCTGTCTTTCCTTCTTACCAGCATAATAAACCTATGAACCATTTAACTTTACTCTGCCTCTGTTCTGCAACTCTGATCATATCGCTACGTGTGACCAAGAGAACAACCATCTTTACTTTTCTTAAGAAAGCAATTCTTACATCCATAATGAGTAGTCATAGGATAATGTTTTCTGATGTAGGCCCAACAAAGCCTTTAATTCTACAATAACTGATTGGTCCGGCTCTTTGCGTTCCCAGTTCAAATCTCCAGGTGGTCAATGTTGCCTTTCATACTCCTGGAGACGATAAACGAAACGCCAATCAATGAAGTTGATTCTCCTTGCCTCTTGCTCTCTTTCTTTTTCTCTCTCTTTATTTCTCTCCTTTTCTCCTCTCTTTTTCTCTACTCTCTTTCTCTCTTTCTCTTTCTCTCTTTTTATGTCCCTGGCTCTCCGAAAAACGACTGCACTACGCTGTGATAGGATCGGAAGGTCTGCTCCCATTTCTTTGCCACTAAGACATCAATGATGCAACAAAAACCATCTAAAGAGACTATACATGGGCGTGATGGGCGTGGGCGGACTGCTCTGGTGTACAGCAGAGAATGGCTAAAAACAAATGTTTAATTCGTTTTAAGCACAAATTTGTGGAGACTGGCTGAAACGTTAGAGTAACAAATTAAATACATCACAATATTTAGCAACGAACTTCTATGTATGAGCTCAAATCCTTTCGTAGTTCCATATCATTTAGCGATAATATGACAAGATTGGTTCATTCAAAGAAACCTCTATGCGGAAGTTTGACCTGTTAAAATCTAACAGGTCGAGCGACCGTATCTAACATTTAAATAACAGCAACAAAATTACTTTGTATTTCCGTGGAAACGATGTTATTCGGTGCGGACACAAAAACTTTGGCTCATTTAGTTAAGCAAATATGCTGTCGAGACCCTAGAAAGCTCCATCAGGCACTTAGTAGAAATTAGGTGAAACATGGGTCTTTGTGTAGCATTGGTTTTCATGTATGTGTGTGTGTGCATCTGCGTATGTGCTTTGCTATTAAATCATGAAGTCATAACATCTTTGGTTATCAAGTCATGAATATTAATAAAAGGGTGAAACCGGTTGACTACCTACCATTTTTACCTTCAAGCTTTATCATAAACATTTCGGTGCATTACTTCTCTATTTTATTCGCGTGTGTGTATGTGTGTGTGTGTGTGTGTGTGTGTGTGTGTGTGTGTGTGTGTGTGTGTGTGT
>NC_068989.1:95219229-95220648 GCF_001194135.2 Octopus bimaculoides
ATATATATATATATATATATACATAAATATATATATATGTGTGTGTGTGTGTGTGTGTGTGTGTGTGTGTGTGTGTGTATTTCAGAGATTTAAAACTAGCTGTTTTACTCATTATATGTGTGTGTATGTGTATACATGCTCATACATATCTGTGTGTGTGTGTTTCTGTCTACATGCATATATACACACGTATATATGTATGTATATGTGTTTACGTATGTATATATATAATTAGAGAACCATCTGCTGGAGGCCAAAAAACAGTTCGTAAGTCATCTCATACACACATTCCCATTCTACTATTCTTCAGAGCAATACAATGTAAATCCCGAAATCAATCTGTTTAGAATCACTTCAGCTGGAGAATAATTCAAAATGGCTATTTTCCATAATCTCACGCTGTGAATTCTATGAATTTTAATAAATTTATTTGTGATAATAAATGAAGCACACACACACTCGAAATTCCAACGAAATATATATATATATATATAACCCCTGGTAAACAGTTTCAACATATAGAAATAGCAAATATAAACACATCACACGAAGATTTTCAAGAATATATGAAACAAACTTAATGTAATTGTGAAACATATGAATGAGTTTACTTCTGCCAATGGACGAATAAAGCACGCAGGCGTAACACAGACAGACACATACATCTGCATACACATAGATATGCATACAGGTACATATGCATACAAAACAAACACAGAGAAACGTGCACAGGTTCCTTTATAAATACATATATACATTGTGCTACGGCGCACCATAGATGGGGGTAGGTGTATGCAACATAAGCGCCTATATATAATACATGTATGCACAAATACTCGAACCTTCTACATAATATTGATACCGACATTTCTTTATATATTTCGCTATGAATATACAGCGAATGTTATATATACATAGGCGCAGGCGTTGCTGTGTGGCAAGGCGTTTGCTTCTCTAACACATGGTTCCGGGTTCAGTTCCACTGTATGGCATCTTGGGCAACTTCTTCTACTATAACAGAAGCCTTGTAAGTGGATTTAGTAGATGGAAACCGAATGCAGCCCGTCGCATGTGTGTGTGTGTGTATTTGTCCCCCACCACCAATTGACAACCGGTGTTGCTGTATTTACGTCCCTGGAACTGAGCGGTTCGGCATAGGAGACCGCCATATTAAGTACTAGGCTTTTAAAAAATAATTTGACAAAAAAACTCTTTAAGGCGGTGTCCCAGACAGACAAGCAGACAGACAGACAGACAGACAGACGGACGGACGGACGGACGGACGGACGGGCGGACAGACAGACGGATGGACGGGCGGACAGACAGACAGACAGACAGTCAGACAGACAGACAGACAGACAGATAGATAGATAGATAGATAGATAGATAGATAGATAGATAGATAGATAGACAGACAGA
>NC_068989.1:95220714-95222657 GCF_001194135.2 Octopus bimaculoides
GATAGATAGATAGATAGATAGATAGATAGATAGATAGATAGATAGATAGATAGACAGACAGATAGATAGATAGATAGATAGATAGATAGATAGATAGATAGATAGATAGATAGATAGATAGACAGACAGATAGATAGATAGATAGATAGATAGATAGATAGATAGATAGATAGATTGATAGATAGATAGATAGATAGATTGATAGATAGATATACGACGTTTCCTCATATTCTCTCTCCAACTACAAAAAAGGTTGCCAGCGCAACATTGATGAACTTTTATCGATAGTGGAAGACACTTGCCGAATATGTCGGCACCTCAACACGTTACCATGGGGTTGTGGTGCGAAATTGTTACTATACTGTCATGCCAGCGCTCAATAAAGACTAAGCCATCATCACCAATAGCAACATCAATTACAAGGCACAGATTCCATACTCCTGTGAGTAGACAATGATGACTGCGGTGGAGAAACTTTTTAACAGCTTGAAAACGAGAAGCGATTGCTATGCTGTGAAGACGTTCACAGAGCCTTTTTTTGCAATACTGTGTTGCGATTATAAAACATCATTTCTTTATATATAAATAACATTAGTTGATGAAAACTTTTGGCATCATTCCCTTGCAACAGCATCTTTATTCTCTAATATAAAAAAGATTTTGTTTTAATAAAACCAACAAGAAATAAAAGAGACCATTAGGACATTAACAACGATTATTGTCAGAAGTATGCCAATCCAAGCGAACTCTAAGACGCAGTGTTCTGTGACGCCACACACACTGCTAATAGTAAGCAAATAGAAATAAGCATAGAAATCACAAAAATCAACGTTATTAATGTTGGGCCAAAGAAAAGGTTTTCTCCCACTAAAACGTTTCTATTATATCGAGACAATATTTATAATATATATAACGAATGAAGCACATACATAGGAGGAATAGACGCACACTTTTAAGATACTGAAATTGAATTTTCTCATTTTGCTTTTGTTGCACAAGTTACTCATCCGTAAATCTAAAGGCCTTGTGGTCAGTATGTTGGTCAGTATGTTGAACCCTTGGTTGTATGGTCGTAGGTTTAATTTCTGGACTGGACAACGTGCTGTGGCTTTGAGCGTGGCACTTCATTTCACGTTATCTCCGTCTACTCAGCTGAAAAGGGACAGCGGCACAATGCTGGTTCACTCCTTTCCCCGTACAGAGTCACAGCCTGGATGCGTCACTGGAGCAAGGGCGGGAGAACTTCCCAACGCTACAGATATACTTCAAATAAGAATTAACAAAGCAGTTCATACTCTTGTCAATGGCGGATATGCACAACTTAATTGAAAGAGGTGGGACTTCCTGACAAGTAAGACCAATGCGTTTTGTAACCCTTTAAATTGCTGGTCGGAAACACAAGAAACACAGAGCAGCGCATTTCTGAACAGAAAGGATTTGGATGAAGTGTTTAATGAGAAGTGAGAGTGAATTGGTGTTGTTGTTACAGCTTTTGCTATTATTATATGAATACATGCGTATATGTGCGTTATTATACATAGAAATCTGTGGAGGCGCAATGGCCCAGTGGTTAGGGCAGCGGACTCGCGGTCATAGGATCGCGGTTTCGTTTCCCAGACCGGGCGTTGTGAGTGTTTATTGAGCGAAAACACCTAAAGATCCACGAGGCTCCGGCAGGGGATGGTGGCGAACCCTGCTGTACTCTTCCACCACAACTTTCTCTCACTCTTCCTGTTTCTGTTGTGCCTGTAATTCAAAGGGTCAGCCTTGTCACACTGTGTCACGCTGAATATCCCCGAGAACTGCGTTAAGGGTACACGTGTCTGTGGAGTGCTCAGCCACTTGCACGTTAATTTCACGAGCAGGCTGTTCCGTTGATCGGATCGACTGGAACCCTCGACGTCGTAAGCGACGGAGTGCCAACAACGACAACATTTATACAA
>NC_068989.1:95222779-95228601 GCF_001194135.2 Octopus bimaculoides
ATATATATATATATATATATATATATATATATAAATATGTGTGTGTGTGTGTGTGTGTGTGTGTGTATGAATGTTCGTATGTATGTATATTGCTGAAGTCAAGAGAATTTATAAACTTTCGAGAGAACGTGAAAGGATTTTGGGTGGGAACAGTGGATCGCGAAACACATAAAGTTATAAACCATAGCATGTAAATATTGGGTTGAATGACCCTTTTGAACAGAAAAAGTCGAAGGCTTCCCGTGGGACTCGAAGGTCCATCTCCCGTTGACATGTCAAAGCTTTGATTTTTTCCTATCAAATTGGATTTTTCAACACAAAACGCTGTGCTCCACAAAGCTATGAATATCACGATTAATTAATTCAGTCACAAGTCGTTGAAAAAAAATTATGAAAATCTGTTAAAATGTGTAAAACCTTCCAGAGGCTCAGCTTGTAATGTGTGTCTATATACACGTGACTCTATACAGGTGTGTGTAGACATACAAGCTTATGGTTGTGTATGTACACATCCATACTTCTGTTAAAATCTTACAGGCCACAATTAAAGCGATAACCATCCTTCCACATATGCATAAGTGTGCAGAGATATATACGGACACAAATGCATGCTTATATGCATATAAACATGCATGCATCCATACATAGTCTATTACTCAATTTTTGTTTGCTTTGTATTATTTTGTTTTTACTGTGTTTTGTTTGTTTTTATATTTTTGGTGGCGGGGCGTGGGGCTAAACTCTACAGGGCTCCGGTTCTGAGTTACAAGGCGGCTCGTTCTCTGTGGGGAGGAAATTCGAAAAATAAAACTAAAAGAAAGCGTATATGTATGTGTGTGTGTGTGTGTGTGTGTGTGTGTGTGTGTGTGTGTGTGTGTGCGTATGTACTTCTTATTTTAGCTTTATTTTAATCTCGCCGGTGTCTCAGATGGTCTGTAAAAGTCTTGGACTCTGCTCCATCTTCCGGACCCATCAATGTAAACAAAAAAAAACAACGCTAATAGAAAAACACAAAACGGCAAATAGAAAGCATCGGTTACAGTACAATGTGTGGGTTGGAGAGGGAGTAATTAAAACACAGATTATATTTTCAAATCTAGGAAGGAAAGGGGGGAAAGAAGAGAGACAGGGAGAGGGACAGAGAGAGACACAGACACAGACAGACAGACAGACAGACAGATAGACAGTGAAATATATAAATAAGGACCGGATTGATATTACTGGTGAGGTTGCAGACTCGTTAGCACTACGGGCAAAGTGCTTAACGGCGTTTCGTTTGTCTTTACGTTCTGTGTTCAAATTCCGCCTAGGTTAACTTTGCGATTCATCCTTATGAGGCTTTATAAAACAATCACTAGTTGAATAATGGAGTTGGTGTTATTGATTTACTCCTTACCTGAAATTGCTGGCCTTGTGCCAGAATTTGAATCTAGTATTACAGACCATGACCTCAACATTTTGGGAAAGAGAAAGCCTTTGTGTTCAACCTCGGTGACCACACACACACACACACACACACACACACACACACAACCACTCATCTTTCACTCCCACACCTACGCAACATTTTAAAATAGGTTCCATTCTACATTTCGTTTTCATTTCATTTTTTGTTTGTCTTATATTCGTATGGAAGGCCTCCCATCACGTGACGTGACGCCCTCAAACACGCGCCCCCACACTCTAACTATCACCACTAACCCTAACCATCCTCACCACATTGTCCGAATTGCCCTGCAACTTCAGCCAACCTCAGTGACAAATATACATTGTCTACGTTATGAATAACCGACAACAATGTCGGGTTATTCAAGTACCATTTCGTATAAAATTGCATTCTTTAGAATTGTACAGGTGATACACATAGGTTAATTAACGAATACATAAGCATCAAAAGTAAATTTATTCTGAACGTAGTCCAGGAATCATTTGAGAAGCCCCAGGTTAAAGTTTCAACTTTCATCGTCGACATGATTCAAACGTTTTATGAGAAGGCACGAAATTCATTGGAGAATTCCTCTCTTTTATTAATTGTCAGAAACTCGTACACATACAGACACACACATATACACACACATACACACATAAACACACACAGTATATATACATATATATACATATATATGTATGTGTTAATGTATATGTATATTTATATGTATATATGTATGTCTATGTATATGTATATGTGTGTATATACGCACACACACACATATATATATATATATATATATATATATATATATATATATATACACCACACATACATATATGCGTATATATATATATATATATATATATATGCTCGTACATACACGCACGCACACATACACACATATATACATACATACAGTTGGAACGACAGACAAACAGATAGGCAAACACATACATACACACCGACATACATATACGCATACATTCACACATACACACATACATATATATAAACACGGACATAAATGCACTTACATATATACATACATACAATACATACATACACATACATATATACACACACACACACACACACGTACATACATGCATAATAGATGTGAAGTGTTTCTTCAATATTGACTCATAAACTTGGCTCTTCTCTTTAATAATAATCAATCAAAAATACTTTAGTCTAGGATACCACATTTCTAAATGCATTAAATTGAATCTGAATGGAGAGAGACTGAAATAATTATTGATTTCTTCTTTACTGAATTAATATATACACACTTCAATATATATATATATTCACTACTCATTTCTGTGTGTACACACTCACACTTTACTACGGTGTAATAACGTCTTGTGCTCTGGGGTTATTAACACCGGTCAGGTTTTAACTATCAAGAAATCTATCGGCATGTACGTGGCCGTAAATATTGATTGGGGTCAATTTTCGTACTTACCGAAACTTAAATTAAATTTCTTCAGCAATTATTAAACTCAACGACATATAAAATATCTTTGTAGTTTGCAGAGAATTCGATGGAAATAAAAATCTGTGCGTTCCATATACTCATAAAGAGGTAGGAATTATAATTAAACAACCTTATTTGCACTCATGATATTTTTCTTTTTGTTTTTTTTTGTTTTGTTTGTTGTTGTTTTTTTGGGTGGGGGTGTTTTTGTTTTTTCAGTAAGGTGGGTTAGTGTTTAGTGTAGAGAAAGGGGCTGTTTCCGTGACTTTTGACCTTCGCAGGGCGTTGGAGGTCGGTGAGGTCGATGTTGATGTTGATAAAGTTACTCTTTAAGAATTGCATTTCTACATCATCATCATCATCGTCATCATCATCATCATCATTATCATCATCATCGTTTTCATCCTCATCATCATCATCATCATCATCATTATCATCATCATCGTTTTCATCCTCATCATCTTCTTCATCATCAACATCATCATCTTCTTCATCATCAACATCATCATCATCATCATCAACATCATCATCATCATCATCATCATCATCTTCATCATGAGTCCTAAGGATGGTTACTCAGTGTCCATCGCATATTAGTGACCGAGATCACAACACACCTCCCGAACATGATGTCGGTCCTTCGTAGGGTGACTTATTTACAGCTGAGTGGACTGAGCAACGTGAAATGAAGTGTTTTCTTCAAGAACACAACGCACCATCTAATCTGGGAATCGAAACCATGATCTTACGATCGTGAGGGCATCACACCAACCACTGGACCGCAGGTGCAAGAAAAACAAGAAAGACATTAGAAGGGACGGAATTCCATAACAGCCGACGTCCTGGGAAAGAAAGGGTTATAATTCTTATTGTGGGACTTGGAGAAGAACACAATATGGGGCGCGATATGAAGAAAGCATGAATGGAGAGTAGTTGTGTGTATGTGGTACGGAATCAATTAGTTCCGAGGAGCAGAGGCCATTATAGTAGCGGAAGAATAAGTAGAGGGAGTAGACAACTGATTTATTCCCCTCTCTTGAGCTAACTGTATTTTGAGGATCTGTTGTGTTATTCAATAATTTTAAGTTAAATCTTGGATGGGGCTTGAACTGGTGGAGGTTGTGGCGTTACTGGGTTGTAGCTCTTATTTTAATCACGTGTTTTAATCCAGCATTAAACAGCATGTCTGTAATGAGAGGATGATGCTGAAGTGTTGGAGGAGGGGTGACTCAATGCCAATCAGCTTCTCTTAGATTAAACTACTGACGTAGTAATATTTGCTAAAATGCGTGAATATAAAATGGTACGTTAATGCACCATTCTACCTTCATTCAAATTCTGAATAAAAACGACATCGGAATGCTCAAATTGCATTCGCGGTGTATTTCTGAGATCATCGTTACGTGTGTAAAGATTTCCTTCTACAGCAGCTTTGAAAATCCACTGAAGATCGCTTAATCCAAGTTCGTAGAAACTTGCAGAAGACCTTGCTGTGGAAGTAATTCATACATGTGTGTATATATATATGCATGTTATACATTTGTACTGGAGTACAAATATATATAAACCCAATATACCCATCATGAATACTTGTCTAATAATGGTACATCAGACACATGCATCACAACCATATGTGCGCGACATGATGATCTCATATCAAGATAACCAGAGCTTGACCTTGCAAGTGGGGCCCAGTTAGAACAAACATACTGTACAAATATACTAACACGCACATATAAAACACATACGCAAGGAAGTTTAATGATGATGAACGAATCACCCATATTTCCAGAGATGAGTGATTCAAACTCTCCTCTCAACACATGGCTATGATGCTCGTCAGCCACTAAAGAACATACTCAACTAGTTAAGATCAAACAACTAACAAATCTGTGGTATTAAGCAGAATATTTGCTGTAGCCCATCTTTTATACCAAGACAAAACAATGTACATGATAACATTTCCAATCAGTTAAGATCAAAAGCCATAAGAGCCACTGCCTAGTACTGCATCAGGGCATTTATTATTATTATTATTATTATTATTATTATTATTATTATTATTATTATTATTATTATTATTATTATTCCTTCGTAACACAGTGTAGGTAAAAATGCACCGGAGTCTTTAGTCGTCTGTCAAGTCACGACAAGGACCTCAGACAGATAATACTTTCCTTAAGATGTGCGCTGTGCCCAATAAGGCTGCTTTTTGCAAGACATCAGTCTTGCCTGGGATTTCCAGTTGCCTTAAGAAGTCTTGAAGTTTCAATGCGATTGAACCCAACACTCCGATCACCACTGGTATCACTTTTACATTACCCTCTCGCATTCCGTGCAGTCTTGCCATTTCCACTTTCAATTCGAAGTACCTGGTGATTTTTTAAACCTCTTTCCTCGCAACATTCATGTCATTTGGTATGGCTGCATCAATGATCTGACAGTATTTGTCTCTCTTATTCAATATGACAATATCCAGCCGACGGTGTTCGACAACACGATCCGTCTGGAAATCATAGTCCCAGAGTATCGTTACTTTTCCATCCTCCTGCACATATATATATATATACATCTGGTGTATAAGAGAATTTGACACAGCTGCCCTAAACTGCGTCTCATTACGAGCCATTGGTTCGTCTGGTATCGTGGAGAGGAAAGCGTCAAGTTTTGTCTTGAAGATCTCCGCATCCATGTCTTGCATATCTCTCAAATGTTTTGGTAGGGCAATGAAGAGCTGAGGTCCTCTGAAACCGAGGCTGCTGCAGTATCTCGTTCTTATGTGAGATGCAGTGGATGGTACCTTTGGCACCATGCAGTGGCGACCCGTGCGGGCATTCCTGTAGTACTTGATACCAAAGTTTGGCACCAGTCCTTCCAATATTTTCCATATGTATATTATTACATATCTCTCCC
>NC_068989.1:95230824-95232690 GCF_001194135.2 Octopus bimaculoides
TATATATATATATATATATATATATATATATATATATATATATACATATGTACGCACGTAATATGTATATATGTATATACATATATACATACACACACACAAATATGTACAGCTTTTATATTTACACATTGACTTACATTAGCGTCCATTCAATTGTGCACAGACTACGAACACTAAAGTCTATTTAGAATACAAGAGTCCATTTGCAAGCTGCCACTGGCTTCTTCATTTCTCGTGTATGCACTCGCCAGAAAGTTCTGATATTGATAGAGCATTCTTGACTTCATCACTTAGAATTTTGCTTCCAGCGTCAAAGGATTCGCATTGAAACTTATCATTTTTCTCTCACACTATGAATAGGTATCTACAATAATGCGTATATAAAATCGGATATATATTCAGTCGTATTATTTATTCGTGGTTCAATGTAACTGTTGATAGAAACGTGAGGATTAATCTGTGATGTGTGTATGTATGTCTCTATACATACATATATGTATACATTGAATGTTGTAGAAATAACCATATATATATATATATTTCTTTTATTTTTTCCTTTATTTGTTTGTCATTTGACTGTGACCATGCAGGAGCACCACCTTTAGTCGACCCCAGGACTTATTCTTTGTAAGCCTAGTACTTATTCTATCGGTCTCTTTTGTCGAACCGGGGACGTAAACACACCAGCATCGGTTGTCAATCGATGTTGGGGGGGGGGACAAAGACAAACACATAAACACACATACACTCACACACACACACATACACACACACATATATATATATACGACGGACTTCTTTCAGTCTCCGTCTACCAAATCCACTCTCAAGGCTTTGGTCGGCCCGAGGCTGTAGTAGAAGACACTTGCCCAAAGTGCCACGCAGTGGGATTGAACGTGGAACCATGTGGTTGATAAGCAAGCTAGTTGCCACACACCCACTCCTGCACCTATATACACACATTATATACATATGCACACACAAACACACACGCGCAAAAATGTGTGTGTAAAAGTGTTTGTGACAGTACTTGTTTGTGTGTGTTAAGTATATGCCACTTGTCTGTATATCCAACCACTCTGTATATCCAAGTACTTATGTGCATCCATACTTGAAACTAATACGATTCTGCTGTATTTTCTTGTGGGCTTGTAAACATACCTTTTACACACAAATGCATTAATTACAATTAAAGAAAAGCATCTTTCTACATAATTACCCTTATTCACAAGCCTGTGCGAATGGTTGTGAGTGTGTGTGTGTGTGTATGTGTGTGTGTGTGTGTGTGTGTGTGTGTGTGTGTGTGTGTGTGTGTGTGTGTGTGTGTGTGTGTGTGCATTAATATTCATATAGATGAACTTAAAAATTCTAGAATTCCCTGGTAACTCTTCACCAGCAAGATGAATTATATTTAAATAGTTTTAATTTCTCATATAAAATGGAATTTTACATCTATTATGACAAAACACACAAAAATTAAATAGATAGATAGATAGATAGATAGATAGATAGATAGATAGATAGATAGATAGATAGATAGATACAGACGGACAGACGGACAGACGGACAGACGGACGGATGGATGGATCGATGGATGGATGGATACTCACAGACATACATGCATACAAATATATAGATGTATTTATACTAATACATGTTTTTATGCTATAATAAAAACGATTGTCCATTAAATTGAAAGATCACTCAATACGTTCGGTAGAGTATAAATTTATTATTCTTAAACAAGAAAAGCATTGACAATGACTTCGAAGTTTCGGTCGGCTAAGGCAATGATGGTTTAGGTAGCCGAAACTTTGAACTCACTTCCAATGCCATTAATTGTTAAAGAATATTACACACATACAT
>NC_068989.1:95232769-95236663 GCF_001194135.2 Octopus bimaculoides
GAGCGAAAGAGAAAGAGAGAGCGAGAGAGAGATACTATCACCTTATCTCCAAACGATATACCTGTCCTTTTCTTTAATGGCAAATCTAATTTAAAGAATTCTTGATTCTTGAATTTATCTCCTCTCCTCAAGTGAAACTGATCAGAATTGCCATTTTGTAATTTTAATACATCCTCAAGAAGCAGGGATCCCTTTAATGTATAGCATTTGATGTACCTGTATTTGTCTATGTTCTTCAAGTCCATCCCTTATAATCGCTCGGAGTAATTTCTCAGTTTTGCTCGTTTTCGTTTACATGTCTCCTACTTCGTCTCTATTGAAGTTAACACCACAACGACGATGACAGATGTCTTCTAGTCCTTAGGGCAGAAACACCGCTTCGTCCTCAATGGCTACACTTTCCGGGGAAGTCACGTGTCTTGAGATTATTTCCAAATTCTAGTCGGTGAGTCGATCCCATTCACCATCAGTTGCTCGCCTCCTCTCAAAGAATAATTTCAGTAATAAATCAAAAAGTTATTCTCTACGTTGTTTAATACGCTTTCATCTTTCTTATGAAAATTCTTGTCGCTCACCACGTTGAGTTATTTCTTTTTGTTAATTTTGAATCGAATAAAGGAGTTTATTTGCTGATTTTATGAAGCCTCCCCCACCCCTCTCTCTCTCTCTCACTCTCTCTCTCACTCTCTTTCTCTCTCTCACTCTCTTTCTCTCTCTCACTATTTCTTTCACGTTATTCGCTCGGCGCAAAAGAATTGTTTTCGGTTTAGTCACGAAATAATCATTCCTATACTTACCATGCATACACAAATGTACACGTATACACACACGCACTTATATATATGTAAGTGCGTATGCGTTTGTGTGTGTATATATCTATATGTGTGTGTGTGTGTGTGTGTGTGTATGTATGTATGTATGTATGTATATATGATATGTATGTATGTATATGTATGTATATGTATGTATGTATATGTATATATTTCTTTTCGTTCTTGGAATCACCAAGCTCGCACGTACTTCTTTGCCCCTCCTGTACGTGCTTCACAGCGTTCAAGACATACACACTTCACGTCTCGCTGTACAGCCTTTTTGTTTGTTTATTCACCGTTTCGTTTTCCTGTCTTGTTTTCCGTCCGCCACGACCCTCCACGAAAACAATTTAATTTGTGTTCGTGAGAAGAACCATTTTAACGATGCGTACTGCCTTAATTCTTCGAAACGCCGGAGTTTTAATGGTGGCAGCTGATGAAGGGGATGTTTCTATGTGGCCTGCTTGTTTGTTGCACCTTGTTTACCATTTTGTCCTTGTTCTTTTGCCACATCATGTACCCAGTTATGTATTTATATGTACATGTAGATATGTAGATATGTACATGTATATATATGGATATATACATATGGATATATACATATGTGTGTATACACGCGCGCGCGCATATGTGATAATTCCGAAATACTTATTCGAATCATTATATATATCATACAAACATACATGTCTGTGTATGTTTGTGAGAATGTATATATATTCGTGTGTTTGTGTGTATGTGTGTGTGTGTGTGTGCGTGCGTGTGTGCGTGTGTGCGTGTGTTTGTGTGTGTGTGTATGTGTGCGTGTGTTCGTGTGTGCGTGCGTGTGTGTGTGTTTGATCGCTACAAAGTTTCCGGTAATTTGACATCGCCAACCATTTTCTAAGCTACTTTAAAACAAATTGACTTCTCTAACGCCGCTAATGACCTTCGGTAAGATTCTAGCATCAATCTCATTATTATTGCTTATATGTGTAAATAAGGACCCCCAATTGATGCTTTACCTACCCGATATAACCCCCTTCCCATGGCACACCTATCTTCCCCTCCAGACAACTCTCTTCCTAATTAGCTTTTTCCACTAATAAACTTTACTATACAATAATTTAAGCTATTCAAATGTCACTAATTGAAACTACTCACTTATATACTAACTCAACTCGTAGACTTTAATTATGGAGAATTTATGTCTAATGCTGATAGAAGTACAACTAGTAACAAGTGTTTATTGCATTGGCGGTCTTATGCGATTGGTCGGTCTTCTCTTTGCTTACGCTAACACGCTGGGTTTTGTTCCCTCAAAACATAATAAGCTATCCTATACTCACACACACACTAACACACACACACAAACATATATACATACATACATACATATATACATATATATATATATATATATATATATATATATATATATATATATATATATATATACACATATATATATATATACACATATATATATATACATACACACACACACGTACGCACATATACATAGCCATCGATCGCGGAGACCACGAACCCAAGTCCACTCAACTGGTAAAGATTAGTTATATCCGTGTTTCAAAGGGTTTGCTCTTGCCACATTCTGTATCACACTGAATCTCCCCGAGGACTACGTTAAGGAGACGTATATATGTGGAGTACTCAGCCACTTGCAAGTTAATTTCATGGGCAGGTTGTTATGACATCGGATCAACTGGAACACTCGTCGCCGTAAACGACGGAGAACCAGCGAGTTACATACGCATACTTGCACACAGGGGCATGCATATCTGTGTGTGTATGAGTATGTGAGTATGGATATATACATATATATACATACATATAATATATTTTCTATTTTTTATATATAGATGTGTGTGTAAGTGTGTGTGTGTGTGTGTGTGTGTGCGTGTGACTAGATGAATAAGCTCAGATACATACATTGAGTAATTACTATTTCTTTCACATTTATGTACCTTAACGCGCATACAACGCATATATGTGTGAAAGAAAAAGAGTGTGTGAATGAAAGAGAGAGAGAGAGAGAGAGAGAGAGAGAGAGAGAGAGAGTGCGTATGTGTGTCTATGTGTGTGTGAGGATAAGACCGTTTTTAATCCAAACCGGTTATAATGGATGAGAACGATCGTGCCATACCAGTATAGAAGATATCATTTGTGTTATCATCCATGACATTGCTCAAGTTATCCGCGATTTATTATCACTCTCGGGAAAATCGCATTGTCATGAAATACTTACTTGAGTTTATGTTGTTCTTTCTAATAATATCTGTTTTAGAAATTATTGTTTTAACACGATCACACCAGAAACAGATTGCATCCCTAGCATGCAAGAATAGATTTCTGATTAAAACCTTCCTATACAAAAACATGAAGAAGCATTAATCTAATATAAAAATCGGAAATCCGATTCTGGTCGAACATATACACTCTCCGTTTATGCAAAAGTGCTCTTACCCATGTGTACGTGTACTTTATATATATATATATATATATATATATATCGGCGAGAAGAAAATGGAGGACAAATAACAAACAGAAGTGTGTTTTTCGCACTAGTAAGCCATTATTTAATTAGTAAATAAAGGTGAGATTGAAGGTGTTTACGATCGTTTCTGCTTACCATGGTGAGGAAAATATACATTATATTTTGCCTCGTTGTACCTTTGGCTATATCTATCCCTTAGAGGCTTTAAACACCTCTAAACTTATACCTGTATATATATATTCACTAGCAGAAATACCCGGCGTTGCCCGGGTTCAAGAGAATAATGAAATCTAAAAACACCATCTAGACTACGCATCATCTTTATATATAGAGATGTATATACACACACGCACCCAAACACACGTATATATATGTATATCAATATAAATATATGAAAGTCAATGAAGTTTCGTAAAAGGTGATCATGTACGTACTTTCTTGCTGTTGTGATTATAACACCTCGTTGTAAACAATGTTCCTTGTTTTCCCTTGTGGAGCATATACAAATAGGTTTTTTTGCTGCCCACTCTTGAGCAGCCAACATACAGTTGGCCATGTGAGAAGCAGGGCTCTTCCAAGAGAAGACCA
>NC_068989.1:95238677-95240708 GCF_001194135.2 Octopus bimaculoides
GTGCGTGTGTGTGTGTGTGTGTGTGTGTGTGTTTCTAGCATCTTTTTCCTTCTCTTCAAAGATTTTAATAATTTGGACAGAGATGGAATAATAGCATCTGCAGCTATTTTCAGAACCTCAGAAACCGACAAGAGAAACAGGAAGGCTTTGGTATTCTGGCACAAATGTTTGCAACAAAACTCAATCCACTGAAGACACCCAACGGCTCTTTTATGGCTTTAAAACAGGCGATGAATTCAGACAACCACTTACTGAGATGTTGGGTTAACATGGAAGCTAAAAGTTTACTTTTCCGAGAAAAATACTTATCGCATTATTTATGTAGCAATGGAAAATAATGAAGATAACAATTTTATTATGGCAAGATTTCACGAGGGATCTGTGTGGCTGTGCTTTGTCAGACAGATCGAAAGAATTGAATTAGAGTAAAGGGGAGAAAAAGACGAAGCTGGTAGATTTCGGTCTCTGTAGTCCAGCAATCAAGAAATGTATGTTATACTTTTTGCATATCAGAGAAAATCTAATAATGACTAACAATTCTCGTCGCTATCTATATTACACACTGTTGTCAATACGACTAAAGCAGTTATTATCAAATGCCAAAAGCGGAGGTAAAATACGTGAGATGTTAGAGTACTTGTGATCAATGATATTGGAATTCTGTGTCGAGATATCGAAAAACAAATAGTAATAGAAAAACAAAGCATAGTAGAAGCTAGAAAAGTATTTTAGTTGAAGAATGTAGAACAGCACGCATCATGTTTCCTGAATCTCCTAAAATGGTGGAAGTAAGTTATTCTGAGACGGAGGGTCTGGACCGAATGTTTAGTAACAGAATGAACTCCGATCAAAGACGATGAGCCAAGCAAATAAGAATGAGCCAAACGTACGAAATTCTATGCGGTTACTCTATCTGCTGGAAATAACAGCTAAATCTGATTTGAATTATATGCAAGCATTTTAAATCAAGAAAGATACATTGTATAATGCAATTAGTCTCTGATATATAAAAAAAGATGTGAAGGTCATGGCTGGAGTTACTATGATTTACTTGATTTGTTTGACATGAGACTAAAACAACAAAGAAAGAAAACACCACTAAGCACAGTAATTTGTAATTATAATTTTTTTCTCTTTTCAAAAGTATCCCCATGTTAAAATCTATGAAACAAAATAAATATATTCCTTGCTTGACTACGTTTCAATGTTTATTTTAAGACTCTTCTTTGCACTTTATTAAATTGTGAAATAGTAAAGTAGTAAGTTTTCGATAAAAATGTTTTAGGAAATAAAACTTCTGAGTAAAAATTAATTTTAACTGAAATTTGTAACATCATTTCTTCTTTGGATGAAATGGTTTGCATTCCATCTTGATATTTTGGTTTAAGTTAATCTAATTATATTTGAATAATGTGATGTGTTTTAAGATCTGTTAAAAATATAACGGTGTTGATATTTGCAATTTCTAATCAGAATTCACAGTTGGTTACCAAATACCCAGAAGATATATTTTGTGCATATGAAATATAATGTTGCTTTTTATTTGTAAATATTTTCTTCCAATGTATTTGTAATTTCGTCCTTGAAAATATTCTATTGATTTGTGAGAAGATTCATTCAAAGTTCCGTTTGAAATGATATATTCTCCCGAACAAAATTTACGGCAGAACAGCTGACATTTATAAATTAGTTTCTAAAGTTTCAATACAATAACAAAATGTTGCAATTTTTATTACGAATATACTTTTATAACAGACTCACACATATACACAAAACACATGCAAATGGTGCTCCGTCGGTTTCGACGACGTGAGTTCCAGTTGATCCATTGTGAGACTAAACCGGAAACCATGCGGTTGCCAAACGAACTTCCCAAACAAATAGCTATTCATTCTTTTATTCTTTTACTTGTTTCAGTCATTTGACTGCGGCTATGCTGGAGCACCACCTTTAGCTGAGAAAATCGACCCCAGGACTTATTCTTTGTAAGTATTATTCTATTGGTCTCTTTTTGCCGAACCACTATGTTAC
>NC_068989.1:95241291-95246017 GCF_001194135.2 Octopus bimaculoides
ATATATATATATATATATATATACATATATACATATACATAAATATATAAAACAGGTGTATACGAAGTACAATCATTGCTAGAAATAGCAGCCGGTAAGTTTACAGCGATATATAGACCACTGAATATTAATGAAGCCCTACATAGCGGCGTAAACTTAGTGGCTGCTATTTCTAGCAATGATTGTACTTCGTGTACACCTGCTTTATATACATAATTCTATCTATATGGTGCTTTATTCTTGCTGGATATTAATGTTATTGTAATAATATTTATATTTTCATGTGTATAGATAGATAGATAGATAGATAGATAGATAGATATACACACACATACACACACATGTACGTGCGCGTCTTTGTGCTTATGCTTGTCTCTAACTGCGAACCAGTTCTGGTTTATATATTTCTTTGTAACTTAGCAGTTCGGCAAATAAGCAGATAAAATATGTACCAGAGTTGAAAAAAATAATAATTGGGGCCAAGTTGTCCGACTAAACCGTTCCGGGCGGTGCCCCAGCATGGTCGCATTCCACTGAGTGGAACAAGTAAAAGATAAACGATTTGACATCTTTTGGTATCTTAAAAGGCCAATACTTGTAAAAGCAATCCCCGATGTGGGTTGTGAAGTCGGGATGTCAGACTTTTGGGCGGTTTTCTAGATCCTTAACTATTCTGGAAGTTCTCCAAGTTTAAATGTTCTTATTTTCAAATATGTCTCTGACATATTGATTACGGCTTCAACAAGCTATGAATATCATACAAACATGTCTTTAGTAGGACGCTGGCCAACAATTTATGGATTCAACTAAAGAAATTGAAGGACTTGGCCAAGTAACCAATTGGCTTTTCTTTTCTATGACTAGAATTATAGGAAATAGATCAGGGATGTTTTGCTGTTAACGTTTGTTCACAGATGGGTCGACATTTAAAACCTAAAACCTGTAATCAACTCAGCGGTTGCCGGGATTTGTATTGAAATATTAGCATTCGTTTTCTTCTCTTTTACTTGTTTCAGTCTTGAAGGATTTTAGTCGAACAACCCCAAGGCTTTTTTTTCCTTAAACTCGGGTACTTATTCCATCGATCTTTTAGGACGAACTACCAGGTTACTTGGACGACGTAAACACACCAATACCGGCTGTCAAGCTATGACAAACATAGACACACACACACATCCATATATATATATATATATATATATATAGTACTCAAGAGATTTGAACTTGAGCAAGTAAAGGAGTAAATGTAAGGAGAAGCAAGTTAGGCAAGTCGATATGCAAAAGACATTGTTAAATACATTCAATACAAAAAATGTACATATAAAAAGGTCCGACTTGCACATAATACAAATGACATCAAGAATTAAAAGGGGTTGAATAAAAGTTTTACGAGTCCAACAGCTGTTTCTGGGAGCTCATAACCATGAAGTAGGGAGTTCGGTTCATGAACCGGGCTGTGTGTTGTGTTCTTGAGCAAGATACTTTATTTCACGTTGCTCCGCTTCACTCAGCTGCAGAAATGAGTTGCGACGTCACTGGTACCAAGCTGTATCGCCCTTTCCCTTGGACAACATCAGTGGCGTGGAGGGGGAAGGCTGGTATGCATGGGCGACTGCTGGCCTTCCATAATCAACCTTGTCTGTACTTGTGTCTCGGAGGATAATCTCATGGTCATTCATGACCAAAGGAGGTCTTTACCTTTATATATATATATATATCTGTAAATAATATGTGACAATTATTTGGTAGTCATGATAAAACTCTGAGTTTTGGATGTCATGGCTACCGAATAATTGTTACATATTACTTACAGATAAATTCCTCTATCTACATAATATCGAGGTCGCTTTCTTTCTTTTGGTGTCTTACCTTTTCTATCAATATATATATATATATATATATATATATATATAAAAGAAACTTTATTATTTCTAAATCTCTCAAAGAGAGATATTCAGTAACAGTTCTTTAAAGTAAAGGCTATTTGCCAACATAATGTCTTGTTGGAGAAGGTGATATACAGAAACTTCTGTATATGTGTGCTTGCATGCCTTTGCATTTGTCCTCTCATCGCTTGACAACCGGTATTGGTTTGTTTACGTCCTCATAGCTCAGCGGATCGTCAGAAAGAGACGATGGAATAAGTAACTAAGTTTTTAAAAGTACTGTGGTCGATTTGTTCGATTAAACCCTTCAAAGTGGTGCCCCATCATAGCCACAGTTCAATGAGTGAAACAGATTTAAGGGATTACTGCTCTTTCTTGGGCGCACTTCATCTCGTATCCCTATAAAATAAGTTCCTATATTGTACGGTGGTCTCTTCTGCTGACAACATATACTGCTTCCTTCCTTCCTTTTCCTGAATTGGAGCTGTTTATTGACGAAGCTAAAAATCAATAATAAAGCGTAGTTCAGAAACTTCACCTCTACATTTAGCAACACTTCGTCTCTTGTAATCTCACTTTCAGAAAATTGCCATTCCTATAATTTTTCTGATGTGATGAAAACTCGGTGTGAACAATTCCTCAGTTTTAAGATTCGCACTTAAGAACTGCTCTGAATATAAAATTGTTTAAACGATACTTCTAAATTATATTTAACCAAGCACGCGCCAGTTGACATCTGTCACGTAATCACAATAATAGATGTGTGCGTGTGTCTTGTACGTTGTGCGCATGTGCATGTAAGTCAGCATTTGTTTGTATGTGTGTATAACAGAGAAAATGTGTATTAGAAATCAATATCTGTAATTATATGATAAATCAATACATACACTGAGTTCTGCTGTTATATAGAAGTTAATTTATTTTTATGGAGAGTTCTTACTCGGTTTCAATTCCTACTTGGAAACACATTCACCTTATAACTTCCAATTTGTTCACCTTCATGAAAGTAAGAATGATGCGATATATTTCTAAACAAACATATCTATATACCAGCATATCACTGCATCTATCAGACTATCAGATGTTCTTATACACCGCTAGCCACAATACTCTTCCTCACACTGTTTCGGCCTTCAAATGATGCCACATTATTGGATATATGTACGTGTATATATTTCTAGGGAGGGTAACATTCCCGAGATCCATGGACGAGTTCTCTCCAGCTGTCTTTGTCCGTCATCATCGCTGCTATCTCCTGTGTCTCCCAGAGACCAGTGTCTGCCCTTAGGGCATCAGCATATGTCATCCTCGGTCTCCTCCTTCTAGTATGTCTGTGTAGGGGCTCCCACAGGAGCACTGAATGCAGTATCAACTCTGAACACTGGTGAGCATGTCCAGCTAACCTCAGTCTCCTCTGTGTTATTTTTAAACTAACTTTTGGGAGGCTCTCATACAGCTCTGAGTTCTTCATCCTCAGTCTCTACTGATTAATGTTCAGAACCATTCTCAGCATTCACGTGTAGCACCCATCCACCATCTGAATGAGTTTCTTATTTTCCAAGTCTTAAACCCGTATAACAGCACAGACTCCACTGGAGCAACGAAGAGGTCCGACTTCCATACAGATCTCAAACTATAGCATGCCGCCCAGGCTTTGCTCTTCCTCTCAACTACATTGGAGCACACCAGCCAGTATCTTAAAGAACGCCGTCATCCCGTTGGGTGTAATGAGCTCTGGTGTTGGTGGAGAGCAGTGATATCAGGTCCACCATATATATATATATATATATATATATATATATATATATATTTAAGAGATGAGGAATTATGTACATTATTTACATTAAATATCCGTCAAATGTAAATAATGTAAATATATGTATATATATGAATATATATATATATGTATATATATATATGTGTGTGTGTGTGTGTGTGTGTGTGTGTATGTATGTATGTATATTTGTAGTCGTATACACTCATATAATATACACACACACACGCACTAACTCAAACACAAACACACACAAACGCACGCATGCACACACGAGCCAGTTATTTCCTCTATGTGACTATTTCCTGGTTGCACACCCATAACTCTCCGCATATTCCTTCTGCTAATTATGAACTTTATAGAGCACTCACAGTAACAGTAATTAAAAGTTATGTTGACTCAGCCTCACATTGCTTGAAATTTCGTAGATGCACATAAACGTTCACATCATCGCTTTGCACTATTGAAGAGTCTTTTTAGCCATTTAATAACACAAATACTGTAATATTCAGTTTAACTTATTCCTTAATATGACATATATTTCGTCGCACTTCTGCGACCTAGTTATTGAGACACTTCAACTGCAACTATTGAAAACCAATTTTCTGGTGAGTTCCTATAAAGCCGGTGGTATAGCTTGCTCTATTTCCTTCTATATTCGCCACTTTTAAAATCTTTTCCTTGATTAAGTCATTATACTGTGACCGTACTGGGGCTCCGGCTTGAATAGGTCCCTCAAATCAACTCCAGTGCTATTTTTATGTCTGATACTTATTCTATCGGTACCTTTTGTCAAATCGCTAGATTATGGGAACGTAAACAAACCAACACCAATTTTCAAGTGCTGATGGAATATATACGTGTGTGTGTGTGTGTGTGTCTATACGACATTTGAAACGGTCGTACGTGGAAATCAAATTCTAATATGAACTTTTAGCATCTTCTCTTCTTTTTTTCTAATTGTTAGTAGTGTTTTATATAAGATTGTATCTTATTCATGCCTATAACAAACTTTTTACACACACACATATATATATATATATATATATATATATATATATATATA
>NC_068989.1:95246153-95251356 GCF_001194135.2 Octopus bimaculoides
TGTGTGTGTGTGTGTGTGTGTGTGTGTGTGTGTGTGTGTGTGTGTGTGTGTGTGCGTGCGTGTGTGTGTGTGCGTGTGTGTGTGTGTGTGTTTGCTAAACATCGGACTTGGACGAATCTTATATTGGCGTTAGAGTAAAAGTAAGAAGAATATATATTCAGATGTGAACTTTTGACACATAAGCCTATCGTCAGCTTCAGATTCGATTCCTTGTCTTCATTCAGTTTTTTTTATATATTTATTTCTTTATTCAATTCATTGTCATTATTTCTGCTCTTCCTTCTATAAATAGTTATTTATGAATAGTAAAATTTCTTCTCTACCAGTGAAGACTGGTTTTAAAACGTTTGGAGACATTACTTGCTATGTTTTTGCATTTATCTCCAAAGTAGGCTTGAAATATTTACTAAAAGGACAAGCCTATTAGCCTTAGATTCTTGCTAAGTGGATATATTTAACCATATGTAATAAAAAAAAAAGAAACAAGATAAAATTTTAAAAAATTACAACATGAATTACACTTATGCATATATATTGCTATATACCAGTAATACAGAAATATACACAAACATGTTTTATATACAGGATGGCCCGAAAGTAGGTTTACAGTTATTACGTAGGTACTTTAAATTTCTTTTAAAACATTATATTACATTTAAATTTCTATCTTTGAAAATGAAAAGAGAACTTGACAAATTTAACTAAATTAGCATAGAATAATGGCTTCATATTTTTTTTATAATTAATATGCAGAATGTTAATATAAGCATGCGAAAGAGATAGCTGAATAACTGTAAACCTACTTTTGGGCCACCCTGTATATCATGTGTGGATACACATGTATATTTTGTGTTCGTATGTACATTACACACATACATATGTTCCAATCACTAAAGGACAATTGGTAAAAATTCACCTCGGCAAGATTTGAAATCAGAGCGTAGTGAAAACGATAATTATTGCACAACACTCTGTACGACCCTGATAATTATCCATCATATATATATATATATATATATATATAATGTAAATACGTAACAAGAATGGACAGGTGTCAATACATTGCAGCCGTTTCAAGCAGCTCCACTTAATTGATCAATGAAAACATTACATCAATTTGAAAGAAACCGCTCTCTCCAGAAACAGATGACCATATAGATTTCAACATAAAGAATAAACCCTTTTTAACAAATTTATAGCAATAATAGAAACCAAAATAATTATACTATTTCTTTATGTTATATCTGTAGCAGGACTTTTCCGAACTGGCAAGGAGGCTCAATTTAAGTACCTAATTCAAATGTGTTTCATTTGCTAGTTGGAGTTACAAAATTGTACAAGTAGGAAAACTCTTCAGGCAGAGAATCAAATACAACATTTGCATTTGAACGGGACTCTCGATTACTGCTTGAACCAAATGTAAATTTTATATTAGTTGATTCTCTCTCCGAAGAATTTCTATATCTTACATGTTAGATTAATGTACTTAATGTAATAAGACGAGAATATATTATAATTAGTTGAAATTATATATGAAATGCAAAGAAAATATTTTGGGTTAATGAAAGTTCTTGGATAGCGTTGCAAGGGAGACAACTTTGAAATTCAAGTTCATTTAAAATTATAACTGAGATACAGAATCGGTTTTAATTAATTCGTTGTAAGACGGGATACTGTCACATTTTGGCTAGTGAGGTAAGTTATCTTATGATCAAGGTGAGTCACAAATAAGAATGAAGGTAGGGTGGAATGATGATTCGTCTTCTTTTGTAGTATGTAACTTTATATGTTTATTTAATGCATAAAAATAGAATTTTCAAAGGCGGATTCCAGCGATGTTTAAATGAACGTTAAAAGTGGATAAAATGAATTATCTTTGCGATCTTAAACGTGATTTTATCACCAACGCTAAACGTGTCAGCTTCATTTAAATCCTCTCACTCATTCTTCTTCTTACTTTTTCTCTCTCTGTCTTTTTCCTCTCTCTATCTCTCTCTCTCTCTCCCATTCGCTCTCCTTTTCTATCTATCTATCTATCTATCTGCCTATCTGTCCATCTATCTATCTGTCTTTCTATCTATCTCTTTCTCCATCAGGCATTTTATCCACGTGATTATATTAGGTTATATGAGAACTTTGTGCAAACACATATACATATATGCATGCATTTATTTATACATGCATACATACATACATACGTACATGTGTGTATGCATGTATGTATGTATGTATGTATGTATGTATAAACGTATATGTGTACATACGCACAAATACAAATTAGTGACATACATACATACATACATACATACATACATACATACATACATACATACATACACGACTAGCTAATTGATGTTGCCTAAATTCCAGTGAAACCGCCTTCTTTCTTGGTTGGAATTCGGTGAGAAAATTTTAAAAATATAACCAGAACATACATAAATACTAACACATACTAACAGTTTTTGAATGGAAACGTTGGTGACAAGGTATTATTCGTTAGCATGCACGCTGCTGAATTCATTTAGTTCAGACAGGATTAAGGTCGACGAGGGATGGATTATGTCTGTTTGGATGATTGGATGGGGGGAGGTAGAGGGGGATGAACGGGTAGATGGATGGATGGATGAATGGATGGATGGATGGATGGATAGATGAATGGATGGACGAGTGGGTAGATGGGTTGATGGCTCGTTCGCTCTCTCATTTGCTCTAAACGACTGCTTTTAAAGTCAATGTGTTGTGAATTGTGCAGTTTTAAACCATGAGTACACCGGGAAGTTTCCCGGGGGTTCCACTTGTATAGGGGCCCTTTGCTAATCTATATACATACTGTGGAATACATGTAGGTGCGTATATATCGGGGCGTGGGTACATTTCTTTCCTGAAGGACGTACAATGCTGGTTGTGCGTCCTTTTCTTTCCAAGTCAAAAGCGCCAAATAACAACGAACGATCCTTACCATCAATTCTTGGGGACAAATTGCAATGTCATAAGGACCTGTGGAGAATATCTATACTGAGTAAAACTATGAGTTTTACAATTTCCTTGATGTGTAACTTATATCGATGAATAAGCAGAGTTCTTAGAGTCTCGGGTAGAACGTCTCGCGAAGCTTACTCCGACGCTCTGTGCTATGAGTTCAAGTTCACCGGGATAAACTCTTTGTTTTTCCTCCTTTCGGAACTTACCAAAGAAATGAGACTCTGCTCCAGTATGACGAACCTGTGAAGGCGTAGGACCGAATGCTTTATGGTATTTGTCCAGGTTCTTCTCTTGTGAGTGAAAATCTCACCCTTGGACGGTCGACTAAATCCGTCGCTCAGTTTCACGCTAATCGTTGACATCTCGTGTTCCTTCAATGAGGATCCCTTTCCCCTTTTCGTTCTCTCTCCCATCAGTCTCAGAGATTATGTAAAATTCTCTTCAAATTAAAAGATAAAAAAATTTTAATTAAATTATAATTTGAGTCTTAAAGCTGAACTTTGTGAATAAGAAACTCTGTCTGCAACCACGACGTTTGAGTTAAGTCTTACTGTGTGGTCAGTTCTCAACTACTTATAACCCCGAACCGACCAAAGCCTTGTGAGCGAATTTGCATGACGGAAACTGTGTGGAAGCCCGTCGTAGATTCATACGTGTGTGTGTCATAGCATCTGTGTTTGTTCATCCACCCACGTGACAAGCGATTCTAGTTTACTTCCGTCTCCTATACTTAGCGGTTCTGGAGAAATAGCCGATAGAATAAGTACCGAGTTTTAAAATATTTATTGGGCTTTCTAAGTTAAGAGTGAAACTTTTGAATTCATTTTGGTGTGAAGATCAAGGGAGGAAATACATTCCGAAATATTTTTCGTGTGACTTCAAATAACATTGAAAAGAAGCGAACGAATTTCTGTGACAACTTAATGCACAGACACCAAAAGTAATTAACGAAAGGATAATAGTTGCCACCAGTCATGTTCGCTTTCAAAAGATTAGCTGTGGTTTTATATATTCTTAAAAAGAAGTGATGATCATCAATGGAATGACTTTCATTGAATGTTTGTTTGATTACAATTGCCCTTGGGATAAACATAATAACACCAGTCACTTCTCATATTGCTATTCCTATTCCTACGAAATTTAGCAAGAAAGCATGGACGCAGTACGTTACAATTTGTCGAGGCGACATTACAAATGACTGAAAGATGGCAGTTTGCTATGTTGTTCCTGCTGCTGCTGCTGCTGCTGCTGCTGCTACTAGATCGTCTGCAGCTATTTCTGCTGCTACCGTTGATGCTGCTGCTAATGTTGTTTAGCCCAATATGAGTTTTGACTCAGTAGACCTACAATCAAAGGAATTCCGATCGTGACCATCTGACGGACGCTAGAGTCCATTAAATCGACCACAGTACGTGAGTGATGTCTTATTTTGTCAACCCCTGCAAGACAATTAAGAAAAATAATCACTGATGAGATTTAAACTCAGAACGTAAAGAGACATAATTAGATACTGCTGAGCGTTTTGTTCGACGCTCAAATGAGTCACACGAATCCATCCTAATGTTTAATTAATAAACTTCTTGTTGGTTTTAAGAGATAATTTTAAGTTCTCCTTTGAGCTTCGAAGCATCTCAGCGGGGGAGCCACACCAGTTTTATCAACTTCTACGAGATCAGAAACAGATAGAATCCCCGGGAGTACAATCGCATCTCAGTACTTTTTGTGGTTGTAAAAGTAATTGAAAGTAGCAAACGTCAGTCATGATGATAATGTTTTGGTATATTAGAGAACATTTATCAAATGTCAGAATTTACATCTTCATATTAAGACATTCGTCACTAATCACACAACCTACAGCTCTATGTATGTGTGTGTATGTATGTATGTATGTATGTATGTATGTATGTATGTACGTATGGTAAATATATACTATACGTGTGCGTTGGCGAGTCTATATTTGTTTGGTGAATTTTCTTGCCAACTAATGCTTTTACTTACCATTTCATGGTTCTATTTTACGTAACGTCTATTTTCTTATATTTTTTGCAGTGAAAACATTTATTTACACAGAGCAAACACATTTATGACTTTTTGTTTTCGTCTTAGTGATTCTCAACTTTCAGACAAAAAGAATTATTTATAAAACTACTCATTATCAAGCCATCACTCTATTACATAATAGTTAAATATATATATATATATATATATATATATATATATA
>NC_068989.1:95251415-95252306 GCF_001194135.2 Octopus bimaculoides
TATATAAATAATATATTAATACATGCGTATATCCATACATATATGTACATGCCGACATCTATATGTATACATACAAACATATTTGGGTACAGGACATCACAAAAAACGTTAAACACAATGAGAAACGAAAACAAAGACGAAGACAGAAAACGAACATTTTTTTCGAACAACGAAAAAACAAGCAGAGAAACGAAACATGCAACATAAAGAGTATATCCCTTCTTCAGTTGTCCCTGCTCCATCTACTCTGCGTTCCGAAGGCAAGGACAATACGCGACTTCGTTGGAGCAGTCCTTCTCGCAAAACAAATTAATTAAAATTTGGAAATTTTTGCAGAGGATGAAAGTGTAATCAAGAACAGGACAGTGAGAACAAGACAGTAAAAAGAAGACGAGCACTGTTCTGTCTTGTTTGGTAAGAAATATGGACTCGTGACCGCGGGAAAGGACTAAATATTCTAAGCCAAGTAGTTTCACATTCTGTTATTTTTACCATTTGTAAGGAATTTATTTCATTTCACTTGGCGTGAAGCTCAATCATAGAGAAAATAAAAATAGCGAATGGAATCGTCCAAGACTTCTTTTGAAAATGTCCCTAGTAAGGTGCTGAAGAGATCAGAGGAAAAAGAGCTCCATCTTAATCCTGCTTTCTTTTTTTTTTTTTGCCCACGTCTATTCAATTGCTTTATCTGCTATAGATATGAAGTATGAACGCCAGTAGAATAGAAAAATTAAGCTGTCAAAAGTAGTTAGCTTTATTTCCATTGCTAAGTCTCTAGGAAGTTGTGATGGCCATGGCCTTCATTGATCCTGATGTCATTAATATTGTCCGTCTTGGACATAAATACGTCCACACCCAGGCGAAAGACTTGAATAAGGAAATAATTCTAGA
>NC_068989.1:95252411-95255409 GCF_001194135.2 Octopus bimaculoides
GGAGGGAGGGAAGAGGGAGGGAATGGGAGAGAGGGCAGACGAGGTGCGTTGATTAGTGCGGGGTTTGGAGGATTGGACATTAGAAGAGTGACGGGAAGAGGATGACGAGTTATTTGGAAATGTCTGAATGGAGATGGCTTGAAGCCAGCTTCAAGAAACAGAAGCCATTATGATATCGGTGGAAAAGCTGAGAGAGGAGTCAGTTCCGCTGAAGGTCAAAGGTTGGAGTATGTCTGAGAGTTACTTTATATCAATTAGTCGGATTGCCTTTTTCTAGATACGGTCAAGGATGCCGGTACGTGCAGCAGCAGCAGCAGCAGCAGCAGCAACAGCAGCAACAGCAGCACAGTCTGTATTGATCACCTTAAATATCTGATAGGTTATTGTCTCAAACATTAGACTGAAGTAATCGATTTTTTAAAAAGAGACAAAACTTCAATGTTTAAAAATAACATTATAAGTGATTTATTTTCTACGCAGCTCACTTTCTGAACGGTTGAATCCACTTCTTGGTTATATTATTTAGAGCAAATGTTGTAAGCAGAAAGAAAAGAAAAAGGGATGAAATAATCAAGCTTATTTTCGTAGCTATAGGAATCAAATGGCATTTTAGCATGACCGTGTATTTTGAAGACACGTGATTTAAAGGTCTTCAACCCATCCTGTCAGATATTCTTGACAAACGAGGGAAAAATACGTTGGAGGTTTCTATTAGTTTCACTCTCCACATCGCTGCATAATTTGTTTTTCTTTTGATTGACAATGTAGACGTAAGTATCATGGGTTTTATTGTATTCCTTTATTTATCTTGAGATTGTGACGGTTTTAACTTAGATTCCAAAGAACCCGTTTTAAATTATGGAGAAACATTTTATGTGCTCTCAGCTGACTAAACATAAATTATGCTACTTAAACTGAAACATGTTTTCACAATTCACAAAAAATAATCCGGAAATAATGGCCCGCATCAACAAAAGCAATATTTCTGAAAGAAATTGCAAGCGTTGTTATTTGAAGCGAAACTCCTACCTGCAAAATGTTGTAAATATTCATGAGATGTCTCGACATTGTACATCTCATGAATATTAATTAGCGTGCGTGACCGACGAAATTAGGAAATCATGGGACGCGAACCACTTTGTAAATGAAGCTACTTATCGAATGTGAATGGATTTTGATTTTTAAAAGTTTTCTTACAATAAATTTTGAACGATGTCATGTTTAGCGACATAAAAGTTAATCGAAACTAGAGGCATAACAATCGGAAGTAATATCGCTGTCTGCATTTATTTCCATAATGGAAAATTGCTATGGCTGAGAAGCGAGTAGAAGTTCAGTGTTATGTGGATTGTGGCTTAGAGGAGAAGTGAGATCTCAAGAGCAGTAAATATTGCCTGACACAGGATAATCATTTTTGTTTCCTTTCAATAATCCGTTATGAATAAGACAGCTTCAACATCATTAGAAATAATCCTTATTAATAGTTGAAACGGATTTATTTCAAGACGATTTTTAACTTGGCTCATTTAACAGCTTCATATCGTGCGACACCACTAATAATAGTGATAATAGCAATAAGAATAATAATAATAATAATAATAATAATAATAATAATAATAATAATAATGATAAGAGTTTCAGATTTTGGCACAGAGCCAGCAGGTTTTGAGGGGAGGGGAGGGGAAGTCAGTTACATCAACTTCGGTACTTGACTGGTGCTAATTTTATCGACCCCAAGAGGAGAAATTTGAGTTCACAACATAAACACGGACGAAATGACGTTATGCATTTTGTCCGGTGTGCTAATGCTTCTGCCAGGTCACCACCTTGGTAATAATAACAATGATGATGATAATATATTAATATGAATGACCAGTAAACCGACTCTTCAAATAAAATAGTTTGGAAAGCTATAACAGAAACTAAATTCACCAAAGTTATTCTCCTGCCACAAAATCAAGTTCTGGAACATTCTGTATTATTTCAGTTCTCAATATTGAATTAATTGTTTAAGACGAGGAACTGGCAGAACCGGTAGCATACCGGCATTTCTTTCGACGTATCCAGTTCAAATCCGGCCGAGGTCAACTTGGTCTTTTATCCTTTCGGGGTCGATAAAATAAGTATCAGTTGAGCTCTGGGTTTGATGTAGTTGACTTATCCCCTACCACACACACACACACACGAAATTGCAGGCCTCGTGCTAAAATTTAAAGCCAATATTAAACCAACTGCTAACATTTATTTGTAAGAATTAATTTGGAAACATCTCTTAACAAATTAGTTATACAAAGCAAAACGCGGCGAATTGACAAAGATGTCAGTGCGTCGAACAGAACGCTTCGTGGTATTTTTTTGATTTGTTGCATTTTGAGTTCAAACCCCACCACATTCAACTTTGCCTTTCATTGATTCAGGGTCGATTAGAAAGAAATACTATTGGCTCTGAATGATCTGCTCCTTGAACTAACGAGCATACGTCGAAGCATTTCGCAGACACGTGTATCCTTAATTCTCGAAGAGAATCACTGTGATACAATGTGAAACAAAGTTGAATGGCAAATACAATCCCTTCGGTCAGCTTCAGTACAGTTTCTGTCTACTCTATTTCACTCGAGCAAGAGCTTATAGAAAAGGACAATTTTCTGAGGTATCACGCAGTGGAATCGAAACCAAGACATCATGCTTGCGAAGTGAACTTAACAATTCGCCCCTGCTGCGCCGAATTTATCGAGTTATTCTTACTTATTATAGCAGGGGTTTCACTGTCTTATATTTAAGTTTGAATTACTCGGATCATATCACATATAGGTCAACGTGTGTGTGTGTGTGTGTGTGTGTGTTTGACAAGAGAGAGAGAGAGAGAGAGAGAGCGTAGTAGTTATGTTGCGTGTCCTTCATAGTCATTCATGCGCATATACAGATATGCACGATGAAACGGTGAGAACAGCCAAAACTATTTGTGTGCACATGTGCAAATACATGAATTTATGTGTAC
>NC_068989.1:95255419-95257379 GCF_001194135.2 Octopus bimaculoides
GATGCTCATGTATATGTGTTTATGAATATATATGTACATATATATATAAATATATATACATATATAAATACATATATGTGTGTATGTACATATGCATATGTCTATGTATATGTGTGTATGCGTGTGTGCATGTATGTGCATAGACGTACACACACACATATATACATATATATATATATACATATACATATATACAGATACATATATGAATACATACATATATATACGTATAAAATATATATATATATAAAAGATATATATATTAAGTTGTACATATAATTATGTGTATGTAGTTATGTATATATGTATTAAAATGTGTGTGTGTGTGTGTGTGTGTGTGAGAGAGAGAGAGAGAGAGAGAGAGAGAGAGAGAGAGAGTTCAGAGAATCACCTGAAAAACAAGTATGGCTTTAAGACATTTGTATTCCACCTTCCAGCAACGAATTTCTAGCCAAAGTTTGAATCTGATCTCTTGCATCTAATAAAGAGGTTAAATTTGAAAACTTATACTTGTAGCTTCCAACAAATTCACAACAACAATATAAATTCAAAAATTCAAAACAACATCTTTATACCATCAGACAAAACAAATTAGTGGTATAAAACCGACAAACACTCTCACACATACACAACTGATTCCGTTCCAGTGACAGCATATCATTTACATAAAGAAAAAAAAACTACCCAGTACATCTTCAGTTTCAACGAATTTAGAAAAGACGGATTTGATCAATTACAATTCCATCAAAATCCTATAACTACAATCAAAATTTCTCATAACTTTACCTGTAATCTTTAAATCCTTCCCAACGCGATTAAGCCAGATACTCCGAAACAGACATGCTGCTAGTATAAACAAGAGCAATGAATCTACCTCACTACAACGTTTCTCATTAAGTCATTCAACGATAACCACAATTAACTTGGTTTGATATAGTGGTGTTCTACTCCTCAATAACTAAACCTATCTTTGTAAAAGCACTCCTCGTCTCATAAAAATAAATTAGAAAATCACCTAAAAATAAAGGAAATGATGTGACACGGACAACTTTTGCTTTCCTTTGGCAAAGCTCTATAATTAAGAAGACGATAATACGTCTTTCGAGATAAGAACCCGGCTTGGAAACACAGAGTATTACCATGGATACCAAGAAATAACAGACGTCGTTAGAGAAAAAGCGAGAATGGTGAAGGCAATGAAGCGTTGTACAAGCAACGCAAACAATCAGTTAATCAGGAAACCCTTAATGGTTTGGTTTTGTATTCATTGATTTGTCTGCAGGAAATGATGTTCAAGCAATATCATTAACATTTTTAGAGCCTTAACAGAATTCACGGTCAGTGTCATTAGCAAGACAAACAACAGTTAAAGTTGATTCTTTGTCCAAACCAATTTATCCCAACACTGATGCAACAATTGAGCCTGTTGATAGCGTTCATTATCCACTTTGCTGTTCCGTTAATCTCCTCTTCGTCATCTCAGACTTCTACAAGTGAGGTGCAAGGACCTGCGGAACATCATAGTTCTACAAACTCATAAAGACGAGTTATCACTTTTTCCGGTCATCCACATCAGCCTCGTCTGTCATCTACCCCAGGTTAAAGAACCGAACCTTCTACGGTGTTAACTTTTAATTCTGTTTTACATTCTATACTAAATGGTCTTATAAAATATATACACATTCCTACGATGTTTAGAGCATTTTTGTCATTTTACTCTTGTTTATGCTATTCAGGGTGCAGGGTATATTTTCCCAACATCGTGTACTTACACAACATAAACCACCATTTTCGTCTACTTCAGAAAATCGGGTAAAACGGACTCCTGTCCCTTATTAGCACAGTTCAACGAGCAGTCACTGGGTGCGTGCATTTCTGCAGCTAATGTAACACGCTGCTCTCTCTCTCTCTCTCTCTCTCTCTCTCTCTCTCTCTCTCTCTCTCTCTCTCTCTCTCTCTC
>NC_068989.1:95257401-95258842 GCF_001194135.2 Octopus bimaculoides
CTCTCTCTCTCTCTCTCTCTCTCTCTCTCTCTCTCCCTCTATCTCTCTCTCTCTCTCTCTCCCTCTCTCACACTTTCACAGAAAGTTTTTTTTCTAGTCAATTATACAGTATATTTGGTTTGAATGTGTTCGATGGATATTTCTGCTGCATAGAAAACTAGCAATTGCGTTCGCGTCCAGCTATTTTTGACTGGTTGAAACTTATTCAAGATCCGTCCACTGATGTGCTTCGAAGCGAACCAAGTCTATGTAGGCTTGGAAAGCGTTATTTTGCTCGGTTACTATAGTTATTGAGTGAAAAGAATGTGATAGGGAGGACAAGAAACCTGATACGGTGATGAAAACTGCTGTATGGTTGACCTCATCCTGACATATCAGTCTGACAGTTGGGTTCGTCTTTCAGGTTCATTGGAGGGGTTCTATCCTACATAGACTTGGTTTACTTCGAACCACATCGGTGAACGGACCTTGAATAAAGTCGCATAGGTTGCTAACCAGTCGAAAATGGTTGCATACAAATGCAATTGCTAGTTCTCTATGCAACAGAAACGCACGTGGCACAAATTTCAACTTAATATGTTGCATATTTGACTGTAGAAATATGCAGATGCTGTAATCTCTGTATTCATTGCTATTGTCTTGGACAGAGGTTCGGTAGAATATTTGTAATCCAGCGAAGTGAGGCCAGGGATTATCTATCAGATGAATTACAGTGAGATTGCTCACCTTCAATAATCCTAGCTGCTCTTTCCGTATCTTAATATGATACAATGCTATGGATGTTTAATTTATTATATTTACAATCCTCGCTTAGGTTTACCTCAGTATATTAATTTGTTTACATAAGGAGAAATAATAGTATATAATGAATTCATTGGATTCTCTCCCTTCCTCCTTCTCTCGTTTTTAGTTTGCCATTTTTTTAAACTTTATATTTCTGGATTTAACTCCGATCCATTATGCCTTCCTCTAATTTAAACTTTTAGTATAGCGTTCATAGCCTCTCTCCCTTAATAACTCCCTGTAAACCAGCGTTCTTGCTTCTAACGGTCACTTACTTAGCTATATCATGTTATAACCCACACGTAACCTTAACATTTAGCATAAGTCTTGCTTTTGTATGTTGGTTCCCTGACGATGAATATATATGCAATTCCAGCACCTCTTACTTCTTTGGAGTAGAGTGCACATATATTTTGAAGCATATGTAGGAATTAAAGGAATTTATTGATTATATGCGTTTTGCTCCATTTATTATTATTCTTCATATCTACTCAAAATACATCACTTTAACATGGTACTTCTACCTATTAAACGGGTGTGATATCCCAGTTTTTGTGTGATTTTTGCTACCCATGGTAACTATTAACATTTACATTATCGAAGTTTTTTCAACCGAGATAATATTAATATATACATAAATTATATTTGTATATATATA
>NC_068989.1:95260243-95265265 GCF_001194135.2 Octopus bimaculoides
ATATATATATATATATATATATATATATATATATATATATATAGAGAGAGAGAGAGAGAGAGAGGGGTCTGTATATATATATACATATATATATGCGTGTGGGTGGGTGTTAAGTGTAATAATCACAAGAATGAGATAAAAATTATCAATAACAATTATTATTATCATCAATATTGTACCCAGTTATTACTGGAAACATCATCACCACCAGCATCACCACCGTCATAACAATCACCTCCACCATCAAAACTACCATCAGCGCCACTACAACCACCAGTACCGGCACCACGTCACCACCACTACCATTTCTATCACCACCATCATCACCACCACCACTAACGTCATCGTCATTATTATCGTCATCGTCGTTGTCAGTGGCGGCAGTGGCGGCGGCGGCGGCGGCGGCGGCGATGACATCTCCATTGACACCGCCATTTGCAAACTGCAGCTGCAAAAATATTTTAAGAATAAAAATAGTAAGGAAACTTCCGCCAGATTCCAGTGTCATAAATACCAGTTCTAGTCTTCCTAATGTCGTGGCCATTATAGTGGGCGTCGGGCGTCGTCGTCGTCATCACCACCACCACTACCATCACCATCACCACTATCACCATCATCATCGTCGTCGTCGTCGTCGACATAACCACTGCCATCATCATCATCAGCAGCAGCAGCATCATCATCATCGCTACTGCTACCAATAGCGCCATTTTCAACTCCACCGTCGCCATTTTATTACTGTTTCATTTCATTTTCTCCGCCTTATTTCTGTAAGAGCGGACAACTACCTGCTGTCAAGGATCTCACACAGTCTCAGTAGTAGTAGTAGTAGTAGTAGTAGTAGTAGTAGTAGTAGTAGTAGTAGTAGTAGTAGTAGTAGTGACAACTTGGCAGAATCTTTAGCATACCGGACAAATTCCACCTGAGTCGACTTTATCTTTCATTCTTTTGGGGTCAATAAAATAAACACTAGCTAAGCACAGGGGTCGAAGTAATCGAGTTAACCCCACCCCTGAAATTTGAAACCATCATCATCATCAACCCCATACCATCCGTCTTCTCTACCATATTTACCATCACAACCACTAGTCAACAGTGTTGTGTCTGTTATCACATCTTTAAGCCATTAATTTCATCAATACCTACACAAACGCTGATTTGTTTTTCTCACATTAAAATAATTAATAAATATTATCAGCAGGAACACAAACTTCTACCACCACCACTGCCACCGCCCCTCCATCGCCACCACCATCACCACCATCATCTCTACCACCACCATCACCTTTACCGTTTCCATTATCAACACCACCACCATCAGCATCATTTCCCATCATCACTGCGACGACCAACATATATACCACTGTTACTATCTCGTGCTGTGGAGCTCACTCTCGGCTATGTTGTCTTTGATGGTAGGCCGACCCGGTTGTGGTTGACCAAGGGCTTAAAATTCTGCGCCTTCCACCATCACAAACATTGAGAATCACCATAGCACATCAACAATAAGCAGTGCCAAATGTAGACCTGGTAAGGTTTTAAAGCAACGTTTAGAAGGCTTAGGGGGTTCCGAGTTGAAAAATTCCATCTAAAGGACGCACAAAAATTAAAAACATTAATAAATCCATCCATCGAGCTATTATCTCTGCCCAATTCCTGAGAGGGTCTTAGGGGCCAGAATCCTCAGATTCCTCATCACAACAGTTCTATAAGAAAGCAACCGTCATTGGACTTCCCGACTTGATTCCCAAACATGACCAGCTGAGACCGTTAAGATTATCCCACCATCTTGTGCTTAGTTGCACGTGACACTTCATAGGGGCCTCTGTCATTGGTGGTAGGAAAGTGGGACCAGACACATGACCCGAATTCATACAGCAGTGTGAAATTCTGCTAAATATATGCAAGGGTCACGTGGTCCTTGGGTATATTTAACAGGGGTCCATATTTACCACATGTGACATTTAACTGGGTGACGGATTATGTCTACCTGGGAATAAAGAACAAAACCTACATCACAACCACGACCAACACCACCACCACCACCCGTTCAGGAGGAGTGGTCACTTATATGCTACGGTAAAAGGGGAACCGGACCCAAAGAGTTATAAGACTCGACACAGTTATATCCAGGAGGACTTGCTTTAATGTTTGCTGGTGGAATGACGAAAATGCGAGAACACTTACTGACAAACCTTGATGTTCAATACTTCTGCAATATGTCCGTCTCACGCCTCGAAGTTCAAGAGGCTGAGTTTACCTGGATTCCAGATTTTGAAGTTGCTTAGGCTGAGAGTACAAAAGCCTCTCACATCTGAATGGTGCGCCAGCCTGTTGAAGGGGTTACAACGGTGCCAATAGATCTCTTTTTTCATTTTTTCTCTTTCGTGAAAAGGCCGGTCAAATTTGAAACACGTCATGTAAGTTCAAGCCCGTTATAAGCCGTAAAATACGTTTTCCCACATGCTGGTTCACAGTACAATCGTCCATGAAACTGGAAACTAAATAACAACAAAAAAGAAAAAAGACTAACCAACATACAGAGGAAATTGTTGTTGCTTAGCTTCGGGTCATTTCTGAACAAGAAGATTTTACATCAAAGGTATTTGTGAATGTATTTTTATTATTATCTAGAACTACATTTTTTAATGTGTTCTTTCCTCCTCTAAAGCAGTAGGGTAGTGGGTCTCAAACGGAGCGCCGCAAGACATATCAAGACTAAGCGCGAACTTAAAGCAAAATATAATTAAAAGTTTTCTGAAAATCCATATTAATGTTTGAGTGTCTTCAAAAACGCTGGGATCGACTTCCACTTTCATCTTTCTGGTGTTGATAACACATTGATCCTGAATCGCCAAAAGGAACCTCCTCAGTCGAGTTCCAAACCAGGCAACACACATGTCGATGTGACTCAGGATATTGATTTTTTTATTCATTATTCATGCTATAATGTTACTCTGGGAATTATAGTCAAGATGGCGAGTTGGCAGAATCGCAAGACCGTCTCGTACGATTCGTTCCAGTTTCTGTCCATTCCGAGTTCTAATACAACTGAGGAGTCACAGCTCCGTTTCTATCTTTTCATTATACACAAGTACAATTCTTGGTTCCAAATTTTGGCACAAGGCTGGCAATTTCGGGTGCGGAGAGGAGGAGGTCGATTATATCGACTCCAGTTTTCAGCTGGTACTTATTTCATCGGCCTCCAAAGATTGAACGGCAAAGTCGACCTCGGTGGAATTTGAACTCAGAACTAAGACGGAAGAAACGCCGCTAAGCATTTTGTCCGGTGTGCTAACGATTCTACCTTCGGCACCTAAAGCGGAAGCAGCTAAAAGAAGTAAATGTGTGAGTTGAGAGAGATAAACTGTAATGTTTCAAAGGACTGTTCCCTCGATCTTAGCGCTCCATAAGACTGGAACTGGTTTGGATTTTCAAAGCGTTTGGGTTGAGAGAACAAACCTTCCTGACTAAACAGGATTTTAATCTATAAGGGAGTTCAAGCCCAGGTGTCACCGGTATTCGTTTTCAGCCAAGTATACTGGAGCAACATGAGATGGAATGCCTTGCTCAAAGACACTACGCGCCACCCTGTTCAAGAGCCCACTATCTAACGACCATGAGCCCCAACCCGCTAACCACTAAAACCACGCTTTTTCACACTCTCAGAAGTGACAGGTGAGTGTTCTGTGAACCACTGAAAATTTTGGGACGGGATTAAGAACCGTTGTGTAGCAATCCCAGCGCCTCCTGGCGGCATGCTAGAATCTATGCTTAATATCATTGGTCGACAAGGAAGAGCGATGGTGTCGGTGTCTGGGCATAAAAAACCATGCTCTTCTTTGCCACACATGTTATAACAAACATTATTCTGTATTATTACACGACAAACAATTAGTTAAGAACCAGATTAGTGAGGTAGAGTGAAACAGTGATGGTATTTGTTTTATAGTCAATGAAATTTAATTTACTGTTGGTTAAAATAAGAGTGAGTGGTGAATTCATGTTTACATTGAAGCAAAGTGAAATGTGTGGAGATTAAAAACAGAATCACTCAGAAAAAAAAAAACAAGAGCATATGTGAAAGAAAAGAAAAACTGGATTCTCGTTTGCTCTTTATTTCTTTCTTCTCTTTTTTTATTTTTTGCTTTTTAATCTTCTTTTATATGTAATCTTTACATCTGCACGTTTCACTATTTTTATAGTTCTTTCAGATAAATTTAATTAACTGGATCCGAATTCAAGGAAGCGGAACTAAATTGTCCAGAGTGAATTAGCGTTGTACTGCCTTTTACGTCGTCTTCACATTCTAACAGCTTTTTGAAAGGAATCGATGACGTTCTGTAAAGAGAGAGGGAGACAGAGTGACAGAGAGAGAGAGAGAGAGAGAGACAGAGCGACAGAGAGAGAGAGAGACAGAGCGACACAGAGAGAGAGAAAAAAACGATAGAAAGAGAGGGGGGAAAAACAAGAGAAAGGTGAGAGACAACACGCATACACACACACACACACACACACACACACACACACTGAAGCACCACGCACACAGAAGCGCATACCTGCTGACATGCGAAAAGGTGTTATATGTGAGTGTTTATATGCATATATACATTTGTATATGTACATGTCTGTGTGTGTATATGCCTTCTTGTGCGTGTGCACGAAAGCACTATGTGTAATTGTTAATATGCGTGTATATGGAACAATGATATCCCGACGCTGTATGGGCTCCGTAAGGACCACAAAGTAACAACTAATCCTGTAGTGGGACCACCATCAAGACCAGTCTGTGGAGCGAATGTCGCTAGTAACTACAGGATCTCCTACTTCCTCTCAATGATCATACGCCCCATAATCCAGATGTCACCTGATGTCTGTGACAGCACGGAAGATCTCCTCAGCAGGATCAACGACTGCAACAACACTTGCAACCTGACAGGGTGTATAGTGGGTAGCATGGATGTGGTATCACTATACCCATCTATCGACGTGGATTTTGCAGTGGAAAAGTGCGTGGAAATG
>NC_068989.1:95267908-95268374 GCF_001194135.2 Octopus bimaculoides
ATATATATATATATATATATATATATACATATATATACATATATATATATGTCTGTATGTATTGGTAAATACATGTACGTATGTGTACGCCTTTGTGCATACATGTGTGAGAGAGACGGAATTAGGGAAAAGAGCGTGTGTGTGTGTGTGTGTGTGTGTGAGTGTGTTTTATTTTACGCTTTTTTCACCATTGCAGCGTGAAGTCATATGGCCTTGGGGTTAGGGTGTTGTACTCACAACCGTAATTACTGGCATTTTGCATGCACGATGATCAGAGATAGTCTTCCTCGGTCACGAGTGGACAACCATAACATACACACATACAGATCTTTACATTAATACGCATGCACATATATATACTTGAATATGTATACGCATATATGTATATATATATATGCATATACATACATACATATACATATATTTACATATATATAGATATATACACACTCTCTCTCTCTCTCTC
>NC_068989.1:95269177-95275726 GCF_001194135.2 Octopus bimaculoides
ATATATATATATATATATAAAGGAATGTCTGCCGCTGTCTAAATGTATACCTACACATCATTACACTAATATGCACATACATACATAATTACATATACATATATTTACATATATATAGATATATACACACTCTCTCTCTCTCTCTCTCTCTCTCTCTCTCTCTCTCTCTCTCTCTCTCTCTCTCTCTCTCTCTCTCTCTCTCTCTCTCTCTCGCACGCACACACTCACCTGCTCACAAACGCTGTCACTCATACTTGGTGCAATTTGCTTGAGGCAATGTTAACCAAGTGTAAGGAAGCAAAAGCCAAAACAATGCTGTGGAAGAAGAAATAAATGAAACGTTCGTCGATATTTCCACAAATTCCCTAAAACGAAATGCAATAAAGACAGAATTAGAAACGCTGGGGAAGAACCCGATCTATGAAAGTTGAACTCATTGTTTTCTATTATTTAGTTATATCACTTTAACTTCCATGTTCAAATCTCGTTCGGGCCAGTGTCGATAGCGTATTCATTTGAAACCACCAAAAAAAAGACCCTTCTGGGCCTAATTTTACAGTCGTACAACAGAAATACTGGAGTGGCTTCATATAGTTATTTCTTTATTTATTAGCCATTTTGGATTGTTGCTCTGGGAATTTTCTCCATGATGTTGAATTGGCAAAATTGTGAGAGCCTCGGTTGGAGAGAAGAAGAAGGAATATGTTTTGTACTGAGTTCAAATCCAATTGAGGTTAACTTTACCATTCATCCTTCCGAAGTTGATAACCACAAGTACCAGTCAAGCCCTGAGGATCAATGATATCGACTAATCCCCGCCCCTCAAAATTATTGACTCTGTGCCATTGTTTAGCTACATTTTTTAACGTTCTAAGTTCAAATCTCTCTCGGGTCGCCCTTAACTTTTATTCTTCTCGTGTTGATAATATATCTATTTCCATTTACCGATAATACAGGCACAGGAGTTGTTGTACGGAAGAAGCTTGTTTCCCAACCACATGGTTCCGAGTTCAGTTCCACTGCGTGGCACCTTGAGCAAATGTTCTACTATAGCCTCGGGACGACCAAAGCCTTGGGAGTGGATTTGATAGACGGAAACTGAAAGAAGCCCAATGCGTGTGTGTGTGCTTGTGTATGTGCGTGTGTTTGTCCCCCTTTCACCACTTGACAACAGCTGTGTTTATGTGTCCGTAATTTAGTGGTTTGGCAAAAAGAACTTCGCTGATATTTTGGTAATTTCCCCGAGAGTGGAGGTCTACTGACGCAAATCAGTCAACGTGGTTGACTGTATTATAGTCAAAGCCATAGCTTTGATAAGGTCTGTCCACAGTTGCCTCACTTAGGCATTTGCCATTGATAACGGCTAAAACATGATAAATATACCTACCAGTGAGTGGAAGCTTTTCTATTTGACATTCCATCTAAATTCGCTGTTTTAGAGAAGGGATGCATCAACACATGTTTGAAAACAAAGGCTACCATTGATTTAACAAAAAAAAAAAAGAACTAGATACTGTTTATAAATAAATAAAGGACCGAACCAGTGCGTGTGTTTATTACCGGCATAATGCCTCTCCCAAGGTTTAATAGTATTTTTTTCAACACACGTATTCACATCAAGAATCTTGCACACCAAATACACATACGAAAAATTATTTCTCTTGCTTGCATTTTTCCATGTAATCCTTTTTTTTTTTCAGGCTATGCTATTTTGTTAATTAATAATGTGTCAAGTGTGACAATTACCGGTGTCGTTGATAATTTTTTCCTTACCTCAATGATGCCGGTGACATATATCAAAAGTCCCCTAGTACTATATTCATAAAAATGTATAGAACAAATTTGGCACAAGGTCAGCAATTTCGGGGGAGGGACTAAGTCGATAACATCGACCCCATTACTCGACTAATTCTTATTTGACCGAGCCCGAAAAAATAAAAGTCAAAAGTAGACCTCAGCAGCATTTGAACTTAGAACGAAATGCCGCTATTTTTTCCGGCGTGCTAACAACTCTTCTAGTTCGCCGTCTTAAATTAAGAGGGAAAATAATTCTGGCAATCCGTTTCTTCTAAGTCATTAGACCGAATATCATTTTTTCTCTTTTTTTTTTTATTTTGTTTCTCAACTCTAAAATGATAGAAGTCTCATAAACGTGTAATTACGAAGAAATGAATTGTAATTTACAAATTATAACACTCTTAACATATAATGATGTAAGAAATCACTTTAATTTATAAAATATAAAAGCTATTGCGTCAGCACAACAGACGAAACAACCGGCATACTTCTATATACTGATAAAATAAATACTTGTCTAAGAAACAAACGAAAAACCAGCATAATTAAATATCATAAGAATTGATATTTAAGCATAATTATAAAATAACGAAATCTTACAGACTTATGTAATTAATGATCTTCAATAATCAATGAGTCTAATTTTTTTAATGATAATTGTTGCTAATTAAGTTAATTGGGTTGAATCATTACTTAAATATGAATGATAAAACTTTAACGAATTAAAGTAAACATTTTGAGATTTTGGTAAGCTACTTTAGAGTGTTGCCCTAAACTCCAACTTGCTTAGCTTAAACGTAAATCAAATCCATTCCATCAATGACCATCCCGATTTTTTAAGACGCCAGTGTGCTATTATAAAGAGATTTCCCTGTTGTTTGTAGGCATGAGGCTTCTCCGTTCGCCCGTGGTGTCAACCTTTTTACTATGAATTCGCTCAGATGATTGTAAATGAAGCGATTGTTCATACGGGACGAGAGCGGACAGTTAAAAACCGGTCTTCTTATTCTCCAAATGTGTGTGTGTGTGTGTGTGTGTGTGTGTGCTTATTAAACTTCGAAGTTACTGCCAATTTTTCTTTGTAAACATTTCACATATACACTACCAAAAACTATTCAGTAATCCTTCAGTTTCACATTAAATTTAACTTGATATTAATACGCATAGGTGTGTGTGTGTGTGTGTGTGTGTGTGTGTGTGTGTGTGTGTGTGTTTACTTTTTTATCTTTTCCTTGTTTCAGCCATCAGCCTCTGGCCATGCTGGGGCACCGCCTTCAAGAATTTTTAGTTAAATGCATCGACCCTAGGACTTTTTAAAACCTAGGACTTATTCTATCGGTTTATATATTTTTTTTTCTTTGTACTCCACTACCGGTGTTGGTATGTTTACGTTCCCGTAACTAGCGGTTCGGCAAAAGAGACCGATAGAATAAGTGCCATGTTTTAGAAAAGATAATAAGTACAGGGGTCGATTCGTTCAACTAAAATATTTTATGGCGGTGCTCCAGCATGGCCGCAGCCTAATGACTGAAACAATCAAAGCACAAAAGGAATGTACATCTATAGATATATATATACAGATATAGATATATATACATATATATATATACAGATATATATATAGAATATAAGGAGTTTAGTTTAACTGTGGTCGAAATGAATACGTACGCTAGGTAAGTGCGATAGTTCCAAGGTTTCAATATCACAGCTAAGGCTGGATCGAGGGATCCGTATTAGGGTTCCATTATAACGGTTATATATTATATTAGAGGAAAAAATCAAAACCAAGGCAGAACGAATATATCAAGTCATTTATTATAATCTAATTAAGGTAAGGTGAATGTCAAGTCTTACAACTGTTTCTGGGATAACCCAGGTGGTTGGTTAGCAAGGACATGCAAACCAACCACTTGTAGATTTAGCGGTCAAGCATGGCGAATGCTTATATGAATGTTTATTTCTGCTTCCTAGTTCCAAAATATAAAAGCTCTCAACATACACTTTTGCTATGAGTGTGTAGATTCCTCTCTGAGATTATTGATAGAAGTAGCGATAGAGGTAGTAACGGTAGAGAAGTGATGATGATGATGATGATGATGATGATGATGATGATGATGATGGTGGTGGTGTTTCAATACAAGCTGCAACAGGCTGTATCCAAGGTACCACCAGAATTGGATTTCGAGTACCACTCGAGTTATTCTAAGCATGAGAGATATCAACATTTAAAACAACCCAGTTTTCTGTTTCATATGTTTTGTGTGAAGAAGGAAAAGAAGAAAACTAATATAAGAGTAAACATCAGATGCTCCAGAACATTAAGAAGAACAACAATGAAACCGACAAACAAATCAACAAAAGCAACACACACACACACAAACACACACACACACACACACACACACACACATATATCGTACTTTTCTTTTCCTTTATTTATTTTTCAGTTAAAATTTATAGCCCTACCCACAACGTCTTTATTCTTTTTTTTTTCTTTTATCCTTGATAAAATATTTCATATTAACCCCCAACTCCCAACCCCACTCCTATTCGTTTCTCTACCGTTATTTATCTCGGCAAAACATTCGATTATTTCATAAATTCTTATTCATATTTTAAAAGTCAAACTCGCTGTCATTTCCCCTTCGCTTTCTTTCCTTCTTTCTTTCTTTCATTCTTTCTTTCTTTCCTTCTTTCCTTCTTTCTTTCTTTCTTTCCTTCTTTCTTTCTTTCTTTCCTTCTTCCCTTCTTTCTTTCTTTCTTCCCTTCTTTCTTTCTTTCTTTCTTTTTCAGATTTATTTCAAATGTCTCCTCTTCGTTTAACTCTTTATTTGTTTGCTGTTGTTGCTGCTGTTGTAGTTGTTGTTGTTGTTTTTCATAAATTCTGCAAACCTGATTTGTCTTTAGCCTTCTTTGCTAGTTTCAATGATTTGACTGCGGTCATGCTGGAGCACCGCTTTCAATGCCTTTTTCTTTTTCTTTCTTTCTTTCTTTCTTTCTCGCTTTCTTTGACTTATTTGGTAGATTTCTGGCGTAAAGGGAGATAATTCAATTTGAATGTACCGGCTTTATTCACACACACACACACACACACACACACGCACACACATATGTATGTGTGTATGTATGCATGTATGTATGTATTATGTATGTGTGTATGCATGCATTATGTATGTGTGTATGTATGTATGTATATAACCAAGATGCTCTTAGCCTGAAGAGTAGCCTGTGGTATTCACCTCGCTTAGATGTTTACCATTTCCAAGGTCCCGCTCGCTATGAAACATAAGTAGCCCGGATCTCATTTATTCCATTCCTTCTTAACTCTTGTATATATATATATATATATATATATATATATATATATGCGCGCGTGAATCGTCTAAGAGTCCGTAAGTCAAGGAAAAGATGCAGTCGTATATCTGTCAAAAGAGTGGGTATATTATCCGAAATGTTAAATTGGATGAAAACGGTAGATAAAGTTATGAAATGCTCCATGCTGTTTATGGATTAACTTGTATGATCCGAAAAATCTGTTTTTTGCTAGCAGAAGGGGTTCAAGAACGGTAGAGAGGAAGTAAGAGAGGATGAGAGGTGTGGGAGGGAGAGGAACATCGGAACATCAGAGCTGGTTGGGAAAATTCGTTATCTTCAGTGTAAAGGCAATAAGCGTAGAGTTGATGTGACGGAATTATTCATGAAGATTTAAACATGCACAAAGTTTGTTCAAAGTTTGTGGCCAGGATGCTCTGTGATGAAGAAGAAGGCGCATTAGTGATGTCAGGGAGATGGTTGAGTACATTACTCGAATTCAAGAGTACTTGAGTCTCTGGTGACCGGAAATAAAAGCTGGATCTACTGTTATGATCCAGAGATCAAGAGCCAGAATGCCCAGTGGAAGCATCCTGGCTTCTCCAGACCCAAGAAAGTCAAGCAAAGCAAGTCCACTGGCAAACTCATGATGATCGTCCTTTTTCGATGGAAAGGGCATCGTCTACAACCACCGGGTTCCCTCTGACCAAATGGTCAACAAAGAATACTTTGTGGAGGTTCTGAGGGAGTTCAGGGGGAGATTTCATCGCAAAAGGGCTGAACCCTTCCACTTCGGTCAGTGGCGCCTGCAACAAGAAAAGGTACCAGTCTACAATTCCGTCCTGGCAACCAACTTACTAGACGGAGATGAGCATCGGAATTGTCTCTCACCCTGCCTACAGTCCAGACCTTGATCCCTGATTGTTCCCCAAGCTGAAGGAGAACTGCAGGAGCAATTGTTTGAAAACATGGAGAAGATTTAGGAAACTGTGACAAGGATCCTGAACACCTTCACTTTGAAGGACTTCCATGGGGCCATCAGCAAGTGGCTGGAGCGCTACAACAAGTGCATTGTAGTCAAGGGATCCTACATTGAAATCAGGGAGATTAGAGTCTTGTATTTATTTAACATTCATAAATATCTCTCCTGAAAAGTTTCAAAACTTGTGGAATGCACTTCGCACGCACACACACACACACACACACACACACACACACACAGCTTGTTGGCTGTGAACCTATTGTATATTATGTTCCCGTGGTTCTAAATTTCCTCTCATTGAAATTCTTTTTTCGGGCGTTAAACTTGTTTGGGAGTTTCTAGTTAAAGAAAATTTTGTTGTAAGTCTATGTGAATTATTTAATGCAGTTTTGAAGTGTCAAGGTGATTAAACAAACATTTCGTTTTAAATATCATGATATCTTTTATCAGGATGTGTG
>NC_068989.1:95276574-95286650 GCF_001194135.2 Octopus bimaculoides
GGGGGGTTTCATATAGCTAGGACTCTAAATTCAATAATGCCTAAGTGTACCTAAATTTAAACTGGAGTTGCAACGTAGAAACATCTCATTGCTATAAGCAGCAGCTAAAAACAGTAAAAATTGGGAAAACTTCGTTAACGTCTATATTAAATTCCAGCATTGGCACGAAACCACATACCTCATGACGGGGGGTGGAGGGTAGGTAGCGTATAGTCGATTAATGGTCCCAGTAATTGATTTTCTCGGCCTTATAAGGATCAGAGGCAAAGGTTAAACAAAGAATATAAAGAGATTAAATAATTATAGACGCTGAGTGAAACTCTTCTCGAAGGTGGTGCATAGGTATGATGAGACCCTAGATGATATACCTTAGATATACATTATATGAAGAAGAGACCGTTAGTGGTAGCCTTGTTGTCGTCTGTGTTACCTTTGACAACGTCAGTGGTACCCCAGCCACCATCAGTGGTACCCCAGCCACCATCAGTGGTATCCTTGCCATTCACAACGTTTATGATCTTCAGCATCACCAATGCTTTTTGAGAAACTTTTTTTTTTTTTTACAAAATATCTAACATTCCTCCATTTTTGCTTATTCACTTTATTCTTCATTCCAAAACAGCTGACTTTTTTTTTCTCTCTCTCTCTTTCTTCTCTTTATTCTCTTTCAGAATTTGATTTTATTCAATTTATGTTTTCCTCATTTTGGCTATTTTAAAAGAGTTATTTTTAAAGAGAAAACGAACGAAAAGATCGATAAGTCACTAAATTTATTTTTCAAGTTTTTAGCTGGTAATCAATCTTTTGGGTCAGTGATAATAGGAAGAAATTAAGTTTTATCAACATTATTTGTTATAATTCTGATTTTTATAGATCACACTCACTTTTACAGCTCAGACAGTAGTGTTCCATCGTAAGCAGAATCAATATTTTTTAACACACGAACGAAAATAAGATGAGGAACATTAATGGGTCAAGTCGTCAGTGGTTTGTCTAATGTCGCCGTTGGTGCCTTGTTTCTGTGCCAAAGCACTTCACTCTCAACGGTCCAGTTCACGTCGCTGTGAGTAATTAATGTGTGGCCGTATAGCTTAATATTTTAAGCACTGATAAACGTTTAGAAACGTTTTGTTAATTTGCAGTGGTTAGTTCAAGTTCTCCTGGAGGGTCTTGAAATCGTTTGCGGGTAAGCATATCAGTTTTTCATACCTTTGATGCATACTTATATGGTAATCCTCTGAAATTGTAGACCAACAACCCAGAGCAGGGATTGACCGTAAGAGTATTGCTAAAATAATCTTAATTTCAAAAATCTTGCAGTAGAATAGATGTGGCCACTGAGAGGGCAAAGTTTTAGCTTCTCCACTGAAGAATTGAGACTTTGTAACAAATGACACCGGTCCTGGGTGACTTTTCGTACTTGCTTTCCTTATTTGGAAAACGATAGTTTTGAGAAAAAGGTTTTCTCATCAAACCCGAAATTTTTACTGTTTTTACTCCTTATCAAGACAGAGAAAAAAAGAGAATGCTGGAGTTTTTTGTCTTCTGTCTTTCATATTCTGCAATTTTTGGAGGAAGGGTGGTTGTGTCACTAAGAAGTTCGCTTCGTAATTATATGGTTTCGGGTTCAGTCTCACTCCGTGGCACCTTTTGGAGTAAGTGTCTCCAACTATATCCCTGGTCAAACTAAAGACGGACGTGGGAATTTAACAGAGAAACATTGAACGGAAGCCTGTCGTCTGTGTGTGTGTGTGTGTGTGTGTGTGTGTGTGTGTGTGTGTCTGTGTGTGCACGCGTTTCTGTGTGTGTGTACGCGCGTACATTTTTGTGCTTGTGTTTGTGTCTTATTGCAGAAAATCAGATTCAAAGATAAACACTAGGTTTAATTTAATCGATTAAACACTTCAAGGCAGCGCTCCAGTATGGCCGCAGTCCAATGACTGAAAAAGGTATGGGGGAAAAGCAATTACATTTACATTACATTTCGCAATTACTATTTCTTCTCAAATTAGTTACTGTTACCGAAATAGGCCCTGGATTCCTCGGCTTCTGGTTTTTGTTTTATTGATTTTTGCCATCCACTTAAATCCTCAGATTTACAGAGGAGATAAAATGAATTAGAATGATATTCGAGTCTTTTAATGAGGAATTAATAGCGTATGAGAAGTTAAATGATTGCAACAGACAATCAAATTAGATTTTTTTTTTTTATATAATTCCTGAAAGGAAAGATATGTTCGGCCAAATAAGGGGTTTCAACGAGCCTTGGTTAATCAGCATTGTTTCTTTGCATTGTTTTTATTTCTCCTTTTCTTAAAACATGAAATAATGGACCTTCATAGTTATGATGTTGAGCCTTTCCCAAATCCATTAGGGGCTTAAATGAAGTTAAATGTCTTTCAAGCAGGAATCGAAAACTGCATATCGGATGCAATTCGCTAAAAGCTTGCCTCTCGCTACAATGCCAGATCTTGTTATTTAGAACTTGATTATATAATGGTTAAAACTTCTTCAGTTATCAGATGCTCCATCACTCATCGTGATAATAATGTTTCAACACTTAATGAGAACTTGTGAAAACTGCAATTTCCTATAAAATGCTTTTAATACAAAACTATATTGTTGGTTATCATAATCAGCATCAGTTTGTGAGAGAAAGAGAGTGTGTGTGTATGTGTGTGTGTAGTTGTATGTGTGGGGGTGTTATGCGCGTGTGTATGTGTGTGTGTAGTTGTATGTGTGGGGGTGTTGTGCGTGTGTGTATGTGTGTGTGTGTGTGGTTGTATGTGGGGATGCTGTGTGTGTGTGTACTGCTCACTGCTCAGTCTTGCCAAGAGCACAAAGTACTTTTTGGAAGAGTCTAAAAGACTGAGAAGTGTTTGATTCCTTCATTAGTTCACATTAAAGACATGATCAAGCCCCTATTTTTTCGCAGAAATTTCTTTATTAATCCTACATTATTAATCTATTCTCCTTTTCAGGTTTTAAGCAACCTCTACGGGGGAACTTTTATCTCTTAATTCCTCCAAGAATCGAAATCTTTCAACTCCTTGTTAATATTGAAGCCTACGATGATGTCTCACTTTATTATTTCTGTGAAACACTTCCACCGAGCTAATACGAATAATGGTTCATATTTTCATCTTTTATCGGGAGGGAAGACTTCCCACGACCTTTTACAAAGCCTCTCAGATCTGTGGCAGTGAAGAAGTTATCTTCAAACTGAAGACTAATTCTAATTCTTGCAACACAGTAGACTTTGTTAAGGTACCCAATATGCCATAATGGAGTCTACTCTGTTGCCAGGAGGTGGTGCTAAACCAAACGACAAATTACGTTTACTTCCCATGAATTCTTGTTGTTATACTCCGAAGTACTTAAAGGACCCGAACAAATATCACAAAATATCCTACCCTACCCATCTATAACTTCCAGTAAGCCATTTCCTGGGTTAGTATTTTTTATCGAACCTGAAAAGAAGAAAGGCGAAGTTGGGATTTGAACACAGAACGCATGGCAGTAGTTTCGACACTCTAGCGACTCGGCTGTCGCCGCCTTAGAGTAATTATGAAAAATTAAACTATACACACTGATTGTAACAAGTACAACCCTAAAGTCGAATCTGCTATACTACGACTGCTATTAATTCTCACCAAAATTCTTCATGAACTTGAAAAAGAATATTGATTTCTCCTGACTAAACAGCTAAACACGAGACTTATATCGAAAATGAAAAGCGAAAATCGATTGATTGGATTCGATGTATTGTTGATGCAGGTACTTACTTGTTTTGCTGATCCTGGATAAATGAAAGGCAAAATCGACGGCGAGGTTATTTGAACGAAGAATTCATTGATGAGGAAGGAAACAAACTAAAATAAATTATTTAATCCTGACCAGCATCATCTTTGGCCAACTCCACCACTTGTTTACATACATACATACATACATACATGCATACATACATACATAGGCACATACATAGATATACATACATACATACATACATACATACCACAACCTTTGTAAAAGACTTTAGAGACTGCAATAACATTACCGGGAGTCTCCTTAGAATAATTGCGGAAATTAGAAGAATAGTGCAAATGATTTGTTTCTGACTTGCTATTTGTATTTATAACATGAAAGCAAATCATTTTGAGTCTGGGGAATAGAAACGCTAGGCACAAAATTGCAGATGAGCACAAACTACAGCTTAGATTGCTAGATTGATCCGCGGATCAAAACCCCTAACTGTGAAGGCCGTAATGTAATGTTGTTGTTCAATAACTGTAAAACTGTCTTGAGATATTGGAATATCGAGTTAGAAGTCAGGGAGAAATTGAAATCTACAGTGATTCGACTTGGGAAATGAATTATTTCTGAAATATTAGGGAAAGCTAGCATAATTGAAACACTATCGGTATTATATGAGCTAATTTCGCCCTGAAATATATTTCAGAAATAGTAACTTAGTGCCAAGAAAGTTATTTCCTAGAAATTTGTGACGCACAAGTATAGGAATTCGTAATATAGAATCAAGAAGACTAAAGGCAAGAATGACTGGAGAATTAACGGTAATAAAACTAGAATGGAAATAAATATACATATAATTGAAGAAATAAAGATAAAAAGACATCGAAAGAAGAGATTTCTTTAGTAATAATAATAAAAAGAAACAGAAAGGAAAACACATGGTTGAATTTACGAAGAAAGACAGTTAACTATAAAATATGGTTATCATAAAAAATGAATAGCAATATTCCCCCGAAAATATAATAAATAAAATGTGTTTGTTTTTCTTTTTTTATTTTATCTGTTTTCCTATTATTGAAGTATTCAATCATTTATAATAAAAGATGGAAAAAACAATTTGTGAAATACATTTAACTGTACACTTCCTCCTCTAATCACCGCCACCGCCGACCGGCTTCTTTAAAAAAAAGACAACGAAAAGAAAAGAAGTTTCTAGAATATTTCCAGACGGTTTCTTATTTAACACTCCTGTTTCTAGTCAAACAACTGCGTGTTTAGCTATAAATCAAACCCAGAGCCACTAACCTAATCAGTGATTGGTATACTTGTTTACATGGCCAGTTGGTGGTGGGAAAACATGGGGCTTTCTTATATCGCAGCCCTTTAACAAAACCCAATCGAGAAACTCATCGTAGAAGCAGAAAAACGAGGTTCTACAAAGCTTAAGGAGTTTGTTTGTTTTCTTCAGGCAGTGTTTCTCAACCAGGGTCTATATGGCCCTTGGGGATCCACATGACCCTTGGAGGTCCACATGGCACTTGATGGTTCACATGGCACTTGGGGGTCCCTATAAGATTTTGTTGTTAAGATTTTTCTGCAATGAATTGATTATACTTTTGCAAATGCACCAAATATTTTGACAATTTTTTAATACAATTCCTAAAAACATTTAAATATAAAAATATATGGGGTTTTTTAACGCCGACTGTTTATTAGGGTTCAGTAGGGCAAAATAGGAAATAAAAGGGTCGATAAATAAAAAAAAATGGCTGAGAAACGTTGTTTTAAGGTGAAAGAGAGATCAAATGTTTTTTCTTATGATACGTTTCTATTTTATTGAAACGGTGTGGAGGTGCAATGGCCCAGTGGTTAGGGCAGCGGACTCGCGGTCGAGGGATTGCGGTTTCGATTCCTAGACCGGGCGTTGAGAGTGTTTATTGAGCGAAAACACCTAAAGCTCCACGGGGCTCTGACAGTGGGGGTGGCGAACTCTGCTGTACTCTTTCACTACAACTTTCTCTCACTCTTTCTTCCTGTTTCTGTTGTACCTGTATTTCAAAGGGCCTGCCTTGTCGCACTCTTTGTCACGCTGAATATCCCCGAGAACTTCGTTAAGGGTACATGTGTCTGTGGGTTGCTCGGCCACTTGCACGTTAATTTCACGGGCAGGCTGTTCCGTTGATCGGATCAACTGGAACCCTCGTCGTTGTAACCGACGGAGTGCCACGATTGAACCGGTGGAAAGCAGGAATAAAACCACTGAAGAAATTTCAAGATTTAATTGTTTGTGTTTTTGTTTTTTTCTTTGGTCAAAGGTGCTGGCATGGTGGTGCGGTAAGAAGTTTGTTTCTTAACCCCATGGTTCTGGGTTCAGTCCCAATGTGTGGCAAGTGTCTTCTACAATAGCCTCGGACCGATCAAAGCCTGTGAATTGATTTAGTAGACGGAAACTGAAAGAATCCTGTCGTACATGCGTTCCTGTGTGTCTTTGTGTTTATGTTTGCCCCTACTACCAGTTGACAACCAGTGTTGGTATGTTTACGTCCCTGTAACACAGCGGTTCGACAAAAGAAACCGACAGGATAAGTACCTGGTTTTAAAATAAGTTCTAGGGTCGATTTGTTCGACTCTTCAAAGCGTTGCCCCAGCATGGCCGCAGTCAATTGACTGAAACAACTAAAAGAATAACTGTTGTGTTTTGAACAATATGAAGATGCAACGGCAGACGTGGTTGTGTCGTGAAGGAATTCCCCTCCCATCCTGAAATTCCAGGTTTCTGCTGCCTGGCATTTTGGGTAGGTGTCCTCTAGTCATTGGTTGTCTAGTATCGGATGAATGGAAACAGTGCTGAACCCTGCTGCTTTGGTTACATGTTTCCAACCGATCATTACTTCAATCTATGTCTGGTGATGTGAGTGACAAAGAAACATTCGTAATTTGACTCAGAAGCGCCAAGGAATTCATTCGGAAAGAAGCGTTTGCTTTTCTTCCTCTGCTTTGCTTGCCGATGTATACAATTGCCAAACGCACTCACACGCACGCACGCACACACACACACACACACACACACACACACACACACACACACTAACATGTGGTCTGTGTGTGTTTATTTTATGTACACGTCAACGCAGAAGACCGGAAATACCAATGCTTTTAGAAGAAATTCACTTGTAATATTTGCTCTGTGTCAACTTACAGACACTCCCTTATCACTCTTGCGGGGCATCAGTGATTGACCTCTTGGCAATCATGATAACCAACGATGCAATTGGTCGCCAATTGCCGTATAAATTGAATTTCGATTATTTTTTTACGTAAGTGTAGAAGTTGTTCTTGGTACACGTCACATCTGATCAGGAGATATTTATGATGAAAGACATTCCGATCGTGACTATCCCGTCCTTTTAAGAGCTTCTAAAATTACTCTATCAAATGTACGCTTTTTTTCCAGAACAGTAGAATGTGATACAAAAGGGATTTGGTTACTATTTACAGCAGATCGAATGATTTAAACTTTGCATTTAATGACAAGATGCACTTTCTTTCACATAAAATGTCTGAAAAATCCCCACCGGGGCCTATATGCGAGGTTGATCCTTCGATAAGCTTTAATGCATTAAAATCCTTTTTTTTGTTCTTCCTGAATATGCGCTGCTGAAATTGGAGCGCATTCAAAATGCCTGGGAGTCTTTTATGCCATCAAATACGGTAAATTCTTAGCGTATTGATCTGCTATGAACTGGATCATTCTAGAAAGAGGAGGAATCAGATAGAGTACTTTCTATTTTAGAAGTAGAAGATATGGGAAGTTATGAATTCCTTGTTTCCCGTAAATTCCATGTTGTCAGGAATTATGAAGGCATCGAGCCGGCAGAGTCGTTCGCATGCCGAGCGAAATGGTAAACGGCATTGCGTCCGTCTTTACGTTCTGAGTTCAAACCCCGCCGTTGTCGACTTTGCCTTTCATCCTTTCGAGGTCGATTAAAATAAGTACCAGTTGTGCACTGGTGTCGATGTAATCGATGTACACCTTCCTCCGACATTGCTGGCCTTGTGCCAACATTTGAAACCAATGTATGAGAAACGGTAACAGGTAGCAGATAAAGTGAATTTATAGCAATCTGTGATACAGAAATGTTGTGAATTATAGAGAATGGAATTCCATCCGTCGATAATCGAACAATGAATCGCAGTTTGGATTAGCCAGGAGAAAATCTTTTGAAATGCCAAAGGCAAGCGGTCAAATGGCTAAGGGTATTTGGTTCACTATCCTAATATTATGGGTTCAATTCATGGACCGAGTGGCGCATTGTGTCCTTGGACAAGACACTTCATTCCACGTTGATCCAGTCTACTCAGATGAACAGAAGTTCCAGCTGAAAACCAATGCTGCTCTTTCTCTCTCTCTCTCTCTCTCTCTCTCTCTCTCTCTCTCTCTCTCTCTCTCTCTCTCTCTCGTTCTAGTTATCACATTTTCGATATTCCGCTGCTTCAAAAGGGTGGGAGTGTCGAGGGGATAACAATACTGATGACTTCACAGGCACCTAAAACAACTAGAGAAAGTATGGTACATGCTGCCAAGCCATACCCGTTCGCGATTGGCTGTGGACTCTCTTTAATCTATCATCTGAATCCAATTCTGTATCCTGTTGGTTTGCTCTTTGCTCCGCATCAGTGCTGCTCGACCCTTTAGAGCGTCTCCTTTCACGGAATGGCGTTTTACAAACACCCCTCTCCCATATTTGCAAAAGAGAAAACAAAAAAAAAAAGTTTATTCTTATCAAAGTGGGAATTAATTTGTGTTGTGATTTATCATCGTTCATGTTTCTGTTCACCGATGTCACATTTTACCCATAATTTCAAACGATAAAGATATTAAAAAATTTGAATGTGTTTTAAACTATAAATATTTTGCATTCATTGAGTACTTTATTTCTAAGAACAATTACGACCCTTTTAAACACCCAGTTTCTCCTATTACACCCAGGTGGAGTTTTCTGCACCCCGTACGAGCTCACACAATGGCCCTTCTCTCCGTCACAAGAAGACATTATCAACCAGTTCGAGAAAAAACTGCTCTACATAATGCTCCGTCACGAATTCTTACTTTTTATCTTCTACTTGTTTCTGTCATTGGACAACTGCCATGCTGGGGCATCACCTCGAGGGATTTATTAGAACATTTTGGCCCCAGTACCATACTCTTTTCTCTTTTGCTGAACCACTAAATTATGGGGGTGTAAACAAACCAACACCAGTTCTCTACCAGGGGGCGCATACACAAGCACAAATACACACACATATATTGATATATATGCGACGTACCTCCACAGCTTCTGTCTACCAGATTCGCTCACAAATTGACCCAGGGCTATAGTAGAAGACATCAGATCGCGATGCCACGCAGCGAGGTTGAACCCCAAACGTCGTGGTCGCAAAGCGAGTTTCTTAACCCCGTAGTCATGCTTGTGTCCATGTCCACAAGTCACCCGACACTAAATCAAAATTCCATAAATACTTGATCTTCAATTTTATTTATTCATTCCAATGTTTAATATTTTGAATGTTGTGAGTTAAAAATCAACGTTACCACCCCACCCTCCACCCCCGCTCCCAACATTTGTCAATTTATTAGCGAAGTCTCATAAAAAATTTTTTTTTTTTGTTTTAATCTTGAAATTAAATGGGCTTTGGTTTACTGTCAGGTAACTTTTGGCTAACCCTGTATATCCATGTCTAAAAGACGGTTAAGGCGATGACTGAAGTTGGCAGCAGTAAAAGATTGAACTGGATACGCTACTGTAACTCGTTTTGTTTTGCGTCTAATTCTTCCACATGAAAGTCCATTGCTGGTCGCTCAATAAAAAGAAAAAAAGAACAAAGTAAAGAAGAATTGTTTGTTCGATTCAATTGATAAAACTCCAACGAAAAATTCACTTGGAGCTTCTTCATAAAATTGTTTTTCGATTTTGTTATTTCCTTAACACGACTGGCGTTATTAGCATGTGACCTTGAATTTAATATCAACCTTTTCGGCAAGTGGGTGCTTAATCTGAAATCTGCAAGCCCTCCAGTGAAATCGAACTTCTAATAATTCCATTTTGAAGAACTGCTGTGAAAATTGATATAATTTTGAAGATCCACAATCTTGATAACTTCATTTGCGCACCATTCCTCTCTCTTCTCGAGCTGTTCTCTCGTTTCTCGCAAACTCTCTCTATCTCTCTCCCTATCGTTCGTTTATCTTTTCATTCTATAGTTCTTATTCTCATCCTCTCTCTCTCTCTCTCTCTCTCTCTCTCTCTCTCTCTCTCTCTCTC